>NW_012067048.1:0-320 GCF_000956235.1 Wasmannia auropunctata | reverse complement strand
AAGTGAAAACAAATATATGGTTATACTTGTTGTACGAAATACTATGTATATAAAGTGAATATAAAAAAAGTTACTCTATCTTTCAAAATGTACATACATATATGTAATTCCAACTTTACGTTGCTCTTAATTGTTCAGTATTTTCATACACTTTTATATTTCATACAATTAACTTCGTGGAAAAGTGACAACAATATATTTTGAAATATGCAAGTATCAATGTCATGCCTTTTTTTGAAAAAATTGTAAAAATGTTTTAGAAATATTAATGCAAATACTTTTTGAGAATTACACTATCATTTATTTTAGGTTAATATAAT
>NW_012067047.1:0-348 GCF_000956235.1 Wasmannia auropunctata | reverse complement strand
CAGACGTGTGCTCTTCCGATCTTTACATCGATTTGACTTGACTTTACGACATTAAAAATTTGCTTCGTAAGCCGTAATTGTCTAGCCGTACGCGATAAAAATGATTCATAGTTATACATTCGCAGAATAGTGCGGAAATAGATTTTCTTTCATTGTTATCCCTTGTTAAATGCAAAAATGCGAGCAGAACGTGCTGCGTAAAGAATTGGTGGATGCGCGCAGCGTAAGCGAGTACGGATGGTGTGCGCATAGAGGCGTTTGTAATTATTTCTCGAAAATGATATTTTGGAAAATAACTTTATCACACATGGTTGAATTCGTACCAAAATAACCTTTAATTTGGTCACA
>NW_012067046.1:0-431 GCF_000956235.1 Wasmannia auropunctata | reverse complement strand
GTGTATAAGAGACAGTTGAAATCCTCTTTACGTTCTCACATTTTGTCGCATTTGCCAGTGGAGACTCGCAACTATCAGTGCGATATATGCCAGAAGAAGTTTTTATTTAACAGTAATCTCACTGATCACAAACGTATTCATAGTGAAGTACTGTCTTATAAATGCGACGTGTGTTCATTCACTTTGAAGCATTTGAACAGCATGAAACGGCATCGAAAACTGCACTTTAAGAAAGAAGACGAACATGCAAGGAATACATTATTCAAAAATATACTGTGTAAAGAAGAAAACTTCGTGTGTGATTATTGTGGAAAATGCTTCAGGTAAAGTTATTTTTGGTAAAAATAAGTTAGCATTAACATTATTTCAGTATTCATATAATACTCAATAATATAATTGTCAGTCCGTGAGTCCAATTGAAAAAATATTAA
>NW_012067045.1:0-328 GCF_000956235.1 Wasmannia auropunctata | reverse complement strand
TACAAAAGAAACTATTAAAAACCAATTGATATCATTTATTGCTCCGAACGGAGCAAATTTGGAACAAAATTTTGAGACCTTATTTGTTCAAAAATATCAATTAAATCAAAAGTTATGAACGTTTTTCGTAAAAAATCGTTTTTTGGATTAAAAAAAAAATTAAAAAGGAGCAATTTTTTATATTTATCAATATGGACGGAGCAAATCGGGAGCATTATTTTGAGTTATTGATCGTTCAGAAATTTTCATCTTGCAAGCTAACTTCACGAGGGTCCAAAAACCCGGTTCTACATTAGTTGCAAGCAACGACATATATAATAGACCGAGC
>NW_012067044.1:0-300 GCF_000956235.1 Wasmannia auropunctata | reverse complement strand
ATGTCACAAAAAGTGACATACGCGAAAAAAATCATACTTAAGGATTAAAATATTGTGTGTGAGATTCTTTTTTTATTTTCCATTTTCTAAATAAATATGCAAAATTTTAGTTAAAAATACAATTCTACTAAAAGTTATATGTAATTACTAATATAAGTATACTATATATGTATATGTATATGGTCTCGATAATATAATTTGATCTAATTATTTAATAATAAATTATATTCATCTGCAATTTTGAAGAAAAAACATGTTTATCCTTTAGTTGTCTCCGGGGATACAAGCAATCTAAATTTT
>NW_012067043.1:0-459 GCF_000956235.1 Wasmannia auropunctata | reverse complement strand
AATTTTGTTGTCATTCTGTGCTGAAAATTCTGTTTTTAAAAAAATCCAGAATATTTTAAATCGCATTTTCTCTAGATCTAAAAAATTGGCCACTTTTAAAATAATTTAGTAGATAAATCTTATGACATATTATATTTGATTTTTTTTTTCAAATTTTTTTATTTAGTGGAACGTGGCGAAGAAAAGCAAAAATCGTTTTTTTTTGTTATTTTTCGGCCTTAAATTTATCCGATTGACATATATTAAATTGTTTCTATATATAATTACTTATCTCCGATCTTACATCTGCAAACTAGTATAAAACTTTAATGTTATAGAGTTCGCGTAGTTTAAACTGCGAGGTTTCAATTTTTTTCTTACAAGGGAACCTCGCGAAGTGTCAAATTCTGATTTGAATGAAACTTGGTACACTTTGAGGTCACATAAATAGATGAATTTAGAAATTATCAGTTGGTGCTA
>NW_012067042.1:0-405 GCF_000956235.1 Wasmannia auropunctata | reverse complement strand
TATAGGTATATATATATATATAGGTCACGTTTTATTTTTTTTATCAAAAAATACTTTTATGAAAATTTAAATGTGTTGTGTTAAAATTTGATCTTATAAATTTTATAACATTTTTTTCAATTTTTTTCAGCGATTTAAAAGGAGAAATGTTGTTCACACAATTAATAAATCTTATTTATTTTACACATTATAATGTTTATATTTTACACATTATAAGACAAATTATATGTTATCATGAAGTAACATTTCTCATTATTTTAAGTATTTAATTTTAGGTATCAAATATTTTAATAATATTAATTCTTTAATACTTTCCTTAAAATGTTTATAAATCATCTAACCATTCTCTTAATAATTCTTTTTGCAATTATTTTCTGAGCTTTCGATTATTCGAAATATGTGCAT
>NW_012067041.1:0-398 GCF_000956235.1 Wasmannia auropunctata | reverse complement strand
TGATTTTGCATTTTTTATGATTAAAATATTAATTTTTATATTTTAAACTTTCTAAAATCTGTAAAACCAAAATTTTATTCAGTAAAAATAGATCAACCTGTAGAGGCCCTCCACCACCCCCGCCAACCATAATTGACGGTCCTCTTTTTTTATGTGTTTTTTTTATATTTTTTTTTATTTTATCTTATTATAGAATTTAAAAATTAAAATGTGTCATTACAAGTATACAAGTATACAAGTATACAAGAATACAAGTGTCATTACAAGTAATCATCATTACAAGTATATAACAATATTATTTAATTACTACAATTTATAACGTACAATTTATTTTATAAGAAAATAGAAAATATATATTATATACTAAAAAATTTGCGAAATAAGATCGGAAGAGCACA
>NW_012067040.1:0-456 GCF_000956235.1 Wasmannia auropunctata | reverse complement strand
TGTGCTCTTCCGATCTTAAAAGCATTTAATATAACTTGTATATTTAAATATATTGTATATCAACAATGTATATTTAAAAACTGCTAGACAGCATAATCATCTTCTGAAAAAGCCGTAAAAATCGAAAGCCAAATATAAGTAGAAGTTTCAAAATTTTGCATTCGTAAAATAAGGTAAAATCTGTATCTTTTTTTGTTACCTATTTGAAGTTATATTTTCTTAACTGCTGAATCATTGAATGAGATTCATGCTTTTCTATGTCATACCATATCTTTTTCTTATATTTTGATATAATCTTTTCGTGACTTTGAAGTCATTTCCATTAGCATTTTTTAATTAATAAAATCTTTTTTAAATTTGACAGTGCATTGTAGATAAATATTAATTTTTTTGGAGCGTAGAGTAAGTGATGCTTTAATTTTGTTGAGAAGTGTAGATCGGAAGAGCACACGTCTG
>NW_012067039.1:0-560 GCF_000956235.1 Wasmannia auropunctata | reverse complement strand
GAAAGAGAGAGAAAGAGAGAGGGAAAGAGAGCGAGAATTCTTCACATAAAATTATAATTGCAAACGCAAATGTGAGAAGATATTAGTATATTTTTCATTGTTTAAAAAATTACAAAAATTACTTACGGCAGAACCCCATTTTCTTGGATCGGCTTCACCGATTGCATCAGCATCGGAGAAGGCGTTTGCTTCCGCTTCAGGTGATCCTGAAGCGCTTATGATCATAACCAGGATTATGGCAAAAGCCAACGATAGATATGATAGTCGCATTTTTAAAACTCAAGGGTTTATTAAAACTCAAGTTCTATTTGTCTGCACGTTTCTGACTTGATGCGTATAATGCATATCTTATATTAAAAAATAACACAAACTTTGTAGCCATAAAAAAAGTGTTGCTATTTTCGGAAGATAAAATCATGTCATGTTATTATTTTCTTAATATAAAAAATTTTCAAAACGTAAATATACGAAAATCATGACAGCATATTCAAGATTAGAATTGTATACGCGACATATTGTGACAGAAATAATTCACTATGGAGATCGGAAGAGCACACGTC
>NW_012067038.1:0-326 GCF_000956235.1 Wasmannia auropunctata | reverse complement strand
TTTGGATAATAATGCCTTATCTGTAATATGGATTTGTCTAATAGATGATTTATAACTGTTATGAGCCCAATAAAAAAATCATAAGAATAAGATATGCGACAGGGAAATTCTCCTTGAGTGAATTATGAATGATATACTTCGGATGAATACCTATTTACAGAGGATCTTTCACTCAAGAAGAATTGCCCCGTTTCATATTATTCTATTTTCGTGATTTTTTTTACTAAACTCATGACAGAGATTATGTAATCTCTATCACACAGAAAGATAAATAAAAGAGACAATGTAGATGGATCTGGCATTTCATCTTTCTACTAAAATAAATA
>NW_012067037.1:0-666 GCF_000956235.1 Wasmannia auropunctata | reverse complement strand
TGAAAAAATATTTTTTTAACGTTTAAAAAATGTTTAATTTAACGTTTGAAGAAATATTTTTTTAATGTTTAAATAATGTTTATTTTAACGTTTGAAGTAATATTTTTTAATGTTTTAGAAACACTTATTTAATGTTAAAGAAAAAATTTTTTTTACATTAAAAAAAAATTTATTTTAATATTAAAAAAATGTTTTTTGACATTTAATAAACATTTAATTTGACGCTTGTAATCTTTTATTACAAACATGTTGCTGTAATGTTGCCGACAACATAATGTATGTGTACCACTATTGCTTATCGTTTGCTCTTGAAATTTCATCAACTGATTACACGTATAAGCAGTTATGTATTTGTAATGTATTGTTTTTCGATGTCAACAAATGTATAGCAAATATGCAACAACTCATGCAATGCATTAGTTTGCTCAATATGATGAATCCCGCTTGGTTATCTGGGTAATAATGTGTCAACAAAATTTTAATAACTATTAAGTAATTTATTTTACAGATCCAAAATAAATCCAAAAATAAACATTAAATAAATATTAACTAAACGTTTAAAAAATATTTATTGAAATCATTTTTTCAAAATAAAAAATTAATGAAGAATACGTATTAAAAAATATTAAATAAACATTATACTAATGTTTACTAAAATCATTTTCT
>NW_012067036.1:0-329 GCF_000956235.1 Wasmannia auropunctata | reverse complement strand
AGCCAATAAACTTACTGCTCCTAAAGAAAGATGACATATCCATTGGCTATCATGTTGCATTTTGCCGTGCGGCAAGCATTTCCGCGTCCAGTGTGCAGGAGCCCTTACTTCATGGCAAAAACACATCGCTTACTTGTATCATGGGCATAGGCCAGAAAGTTCCTGCCTACATATACGTACAGTTCGTGCCATTAATGCCTGGGGTCCGATTTTAGGGTCCACGTTTCGTTCTTAATTATTTTTACGTCCATGACTAAGTGCGTCAGTAAAGTGCATCCAAATGTGTTTTGACAGCTAGCCGATGTTAGAGTCCTAGATTATCAGAGAAG
>NW_012067035.1:0-328 GCF_000956235.1 Wasmannia auropunctata | reverse complement strand
TCGCGCACCATATATTTATCTGTCTTAAAGGATAGCTCTAAACTGAATAGTACATAACATTACAACTAAACTTTTCTTTCACCAATGAATTTATGACTATGTCGACGACGCGACTTTTCGTTTTCCGCATTATCATTTGTTCAAAACTAGTATCTCGAAAATTTCCGATATGTTTATCCACAATAGTCGGAAATATTTGCTTAATGATGTTGAGTGACAAAATAATTTAATGTTAATAAGCATCTTTCAGTTTTGTAAAATAATTTAATTATTTAAATAACAGTGATTAACTAGAATATAAATAAAAGTATTTTTAAATAATAATTTA
>NW_012067034.1:0-443 GCF_000956235.1 Wasmannia auropunctata | reverse complement strand
GACGTGTGCTCTTCCGATCTCTTTACAATAAAAATTATAACTTTGACTTACGAATTTTTACTATGTCAAATATTAAAAAATTATTAAGGTGAAGTTAATTTTAAATTTTACTATGTTATGTTGTAATTTAATCTATAAAGTCATGATGTTTCACCGATAATACAAAAAATACTAAAATATATGATTTAAAATTGTATTGAAACTTAATATAAAATTTTCTCCCTGTAGTCATTGACTAGTTAGTTCTATTATTTATGAGCTTGATTTTGACGATCCATCAGAACCACATGAACTACAAATTGTAGAATATATTCCAAATGTAGAAGTAGAAGAAGATAATTTTGAACCTGAAGAATGCATTGTTGATGATGAAGGAGGGACGGTCGATTTCAATTATAAAAGAAAAGCTGTGGAGTTTTGGAAAAAGATCGGAAGAGCACACG
>NW_012067033.1:0-516 GCF_000956235.1 Wasmannia auropunctata | reverse complement strand
AATTAAAGGATCACCTGTTCTAGCCTCTAATAATAGGCAAACTTCAAGATAGAGCAACTTCGTCAAAAATGATCATATCGAGATGTTCAAAAAAGCATTTTACAGCTTGAAATCTCTTCTTTCCAAATCGATTCTTTAGAAAACGATCCTACTGATCTTTCATGGAATTACACGGATAGAAAAGGAGATCTGACGAATCTCAAAATTTTTTACAGTCAAAGTTTGTAAAAAATAAGTGGACTCCTAACTGAGTTTTTTTGAAACCCCATAGATATAAATGAAGGTGTGACAAATAGCAAAATTTTTCCCAAACTTTGCAAAGTTCCATGGCGTGGAATAAAAATCGCACATAAACACGGTTTATAGCTTTCGAAAGAATGAATCTTTGTCTTTAATTTGCTTTTTTGTTGAGCGTCGTACGATTTTTTTTCACCGAGTTATTCAACATTGAAGCAAAAATGACCCTTTTTACTTCAATGTTGAATAACTCAGTAGAAAAGATCGGAAGAGCACACG
>NW_012067032.1:0-528 GCF_000956235.1 Wasmannia auropunctata | reverse complement strand
GGACCCAATAAACCTAAAGGATCAAAAACCTTTGCAATTTCTGACAAGATATTTCGTTTTGTTAACCTTTCTGAAATTTTAATGGGTTGTGCTGAATAGAATATCTCATCATTTCGTGCACTCCATGCTATTCCAAGAGTCTTTAAAAAACGATCTCCATCAAAAACAAATTTTGCGTGTAACGCGTTAGTTTCAAGATCATTAATAATATGTTCATTATTTGAAACCCATTGTCTAATATTAAAGCCGCCTCGAGCAAGCAACGTAATCATCTCATCTCTAATCGCGCGAGCTTCTTCAACGCTATTAGCCCCTGTTAACAAATCGTCTACATAAAGATGTGATTTCAAAATTTTAGAAGCTTTAGGAAAATTTTGATGTTCGTCATCCGCAAGCTTTTTCAAAACACGAATCGCAAGAAAAGGGGAACAAGCAATACCGCATGTGAGCGTATTAAAATGATATGTTTCGATTTTTTTATTTGTACGCCAAAGGATACGTTGGAAACGCCGATCGTCTTCATGTACT
>NW_012067031.1:0-426 GCF_000956235.1 Wasmannia auropunctata | reverse complement strand
AGTTTGGAGCACAGCTGGATGATAAAATTAAAGATAAGTTTGTCACAGGTTTAGCAAAAGGCAAGATTTTGGATAGAATGTGTGAGGAAGAGCATACAGCTACGCTACAAGCTATTTTGGAAGTAGCTAGAAAGAAAGAAGCGGCGTTAGCTACATTGTCTAAGGCTAGCACGGTGGATGTTCACAGTTTGAAGCAAGGAAAGGTTAAGTCGACTCAGAAAGAAGCATTTCAAAATAAGAAGAAAGAAGCTAGAACAGCGTGGCAACGCCACGAGGATAAAGAAGAGTTGAAATGCGTACATTGTGGAGGCACAAGGTACATTTTTGCCAAGTGCAAGTATAAGACTTATAAGTGTAAGATTTGTAATAAGGAAGGTCATTTGGCCAAAATTTGTAAAAATAATAAGCTGTCTCTTATACACATCT
>NW_012067030.1:0-423 GCF_000956235.1 Wasmannia auropunctata | reverse complement strand
AGAGATGTGTATAAGAGACAGATTGAATGCTTTGTCCATCCTAATTACAAGACCAAGTGATAAATAGAGAATCCTACAGACAAATTATACTCTTTTAATTTAGGAAACTCTCAATCAATAAAAGACAAAATTTTTTCGCTTCCGTTAGTAGTACGCATAGTACGTAAAGTTATTACTTAATATGATATTATTTAAAGGCATATTATTCATATATAATTAATATAAAAAGAATTATAATAGCGTCACGCTAATTACGTTTGATCATTTATTTGCTCAATATTTTGTTCAAGTTTTTGATTGGCTAGAGTCCTCATGATATTTTGTTTGTTTTTTTAATAATTAATTCAACTTAGATTGTATTAAAATCAGTTTAATTGATTCGGAATATAATAGAAATTGACGGCAGATCGGAAGAGCACACGT
>NW_012067029.1:0-454 GCF_000956235.1 Wasmannia auropunctata | reverse complement strand
TTAGGTATCAAAATTCTTCTAGATATTCATATTATTTTTTATGTGCTGAGGTATGTGCAGTTACTAATTATAATTTCTTAACAAAAATAATTGGGATTAAAACGAATTAATGATAAATTATTACCATTATGCTGTACACATTTTAATTTATAGTTAGAATTTTTCAAATTTGATATATCTAATGTCTTTGAAAATAATGTCTTGATAATGTTTTGGTTTTTAATAATGTCTTAATAATTTTGGTATTTTAAATACGTACTTGTACCCAAGTTATACGTCTTATTGTTAGCTGTGCGTAGTAAAGTGTTTTTTGATTGTAACTTATTTCGCACAATATTTTTGATTCCGTGTGTTAATGTCCCATAATTTTTTGTATCTCAGAAATTGGTTTAAAACAAATTTTTTCCCCTGTTTTTAAAATATCTGTAAGAAAATAGATCGGAAGAGCACACGT
>NW_012067028.1:0-357 GCF_000956235.1 Wasmannia auropunctata | reverse complement strand
GGTTTGACCCTGAATGACGTCGTCAAGGTCTGGACAAGATCACTTTGAATTTTTTAAATGGGACCCCCTATTTTTCATTAAATATTCTTGTAACACACTTCGAGAGCCTTCTAAAACATAGATAAAATATTTTCTTATGAAATAAATCTTAAGTTATGAAACTTGAAAGTTGGAGTACCGTCGGCATTAGCATCATCCAAGGTGTCCGAACACTAGCTAAAACCCTGGTGAAAAAATTTTTTTGAATTTCTCTGAAAATTTTCCTAAAAAAGTCTAGAATTTCGGACACGTTTCAGAGTTTTTCAGAGAATTTTTCAGTAAAATTTTAAAGACTATTAGAGTATTTCAGTGATTTTC
>NW_012067027.1:0-557 GCF_000956235.1 Wasmannia auropunctata | reverse complement strand
TTAAACTCATACAAATTTGTGAATTTTCAAGCAAAATTTAAAATCCTCAGTACTTCCACGGAAAATCTATCTAAGAAGTTGCAGTTAAAATTTCAAGTCAATCGGACAAAAATTGAGCAAGATGCGTTGTACACCGTTTTTCTCCTACAAAAGAATTTTTTTCTGTTTTATACTGCCACGACGCCATTTTGTTATACATATATAAATAAAAAATATTTTTGAGAACTTTAATATATGTGTAATAAAGCCCTAAATTTTTTTCTTGATCCACCACCTTGAACTCGAGAAAAAAATTCACAAAAAAAGCTTATTTTTTCGACGCGCCTGAGTAGTGTAACCTCTTAAAGTAATAGTAGTAGTAATAATAATAATAATATTATATATATATATTTATATGTATATATATTACGGCTCTATAAGCTTAACACAATAGATTGAGGGAATTATCTTGGTGCTTCTTATAATATCTCTATGTAAATTTTATTACAGAATTATATTACGAATTCGAGTTTTATAATTTGAATTTTGTTACAGTAATACTGTCTCTTATACACATC
>NW_012067026.1:0-359 GCF_000956235.1 Wasmannia auropunctata | reverse complement strand
GACGTGTGCTCTTCCGATCTAAATAAGACAAGGTAAGTATGTTCTAATACTTGGACTATTTCAAAAAAGAAATTTTTGAGAAGTGAAAGAAACTTTTGAAAGGAGTTGACAATAACGGTAAGTTTAGTTAGAAGAATAAAACAGAAAAAAAGTTTCAAAGGAAAGAGAAATTTTCAAATGGCGGCTACCATTTCTATTGAAATCCATGCCTAATGAAGAAAACGACTCAATGTATGTCATTGTCAGATATTTCAAAAACAATTTTTTGCGGGAAAGCATCTTTTTGAATTCTAGTTAGAATAGATAGTAAATTTTTTTTCAAAAAGAAACTTGAATGTCTGAATTTATTGAAAAGTGCG
>NW_012067025.1:0-458 GCF_000956235.1 Wasmannia auropunctata | reverse complement strand
TGGAGTTCAGACGTGTGCTCTTCCGATCTAATAAAATAACTTTAAAAAAATTAAGTGATATACATATTACTTGTAGAAAAAATACATATTATAAAATAATTTTCTAAAAAAAGAAAAAAGGCGTTAAATATGTGCTACTCGAACAAAAAAAGTATTGTACTAAACTTTAAAAAAGTGATATGTACTAGTAATATATATTAGTGATATCAATCAATAAATGGCGCCAAGTTACAATCCCATAAAAATTATAGTAATTTAGTAATTATAGTAATTATAGTAATTATAGTAATTTTGCCCAAACCAAGTAATATGTATCATTTGTATGAAAGGTTTGATATCAAAAACTGGCGCCAAGTTATGATTCCATAAAAATTACGTTTCATTACTCAATCACTTCAAGTCATATGTATATGACTTGTACAAAATATTTGATATCAATAACTGCCAAATTACAATCT
>NW_012067024.1:0-309 GCF_000956235.1 Wasmannia auropunctata | reverse complement strand
TTGCTAATATTAAAAATAAATATTTATAAATAAATATTTATAATAAATGTGCTTACACTTTATAGAAAACGTCGAAATATACGGCGTGATAGCTTATCTTGATAACATGGAAATATCAAAATTGATGCAAATACAAATGCTATCATATGGTATAACTATCTCTTATTCGTAACAATTATAATTTGTTATCATAAACTGTTATATAGAAAATTATAAATACATTTAAAATGAAAAATAAAATTCCCCATTATTTTATGGTAATTTTATACAATATATTTTTTTTTTCATATAAAGAAGGTACAAAGAGTT
>NW_012067023.1:0-391 GCF_000956235.1 Wasmannia auropunctata | reverse complement strand
TATAACGAAAAAAAGAAAAATTAATTTATATATAAGGGATGGTTTCATCCCTTTAAACCGTTTTTGGGCCGCAATTGCTAATTTCTAAATTCATCTATTTAGGTAATCTACATGTATAAAAAGTTTCGTTCAGAATTTGACACTTCGCGAGGTTCCCTTGTAAGTCAAAAATAGTTTTATTTACTATAAAACTACTCTGTGATATACGAAGTGCCAAAGTTCTTTTTAGTTCCTAAAGTTAAATATTTATAACAAAAAAAAACGTTTTGCAATATGATGGAAAAATTAATCGAGAAACTTTAGTTGTAAGTTTTTTAAATGTTTTAAATTCCTTAAAGTCTAAAAACATTTTCACGACAGATTAATTATCTGTTTCTTACGTAGATCGGAA
>NW_012067022.1:0-359 GCF_000956235.1 Wasmannia auropunctata | reverse complement strand
CTATTCAATTGTCGTATATTATGGTAATGTAATAGAATAAAAAAGATATTGTATATTTAATCGAAATTGCGAATGTTGCGACATAAGCCTCAATTTATATAATCAAAATTAGTTATTCGGACATTTCTATCTTCGTGCTGACCATTGATTCCATACGGATGTACATCAGGAAAACATTTTACATCCAAATTTTTATTACGATTATCTAAAGGAATATCTTGAATTTTAACCATTTGATAAAGTGTAGATGCAGATTCGTTTATTTTTTTTTCATACATGGAATATATTGTAAATTGTTCATAATAATGATCTGATTGTGACATTTGTGTTAATAATGCCTGTCTCTTATACACATCTCT
>NW_012067021.1:0-315 GCF_000956235.1 Wasmannia auropunctata | reverse complement strand
TTGCCAGCCCGCTCAGAGATGTGTATACACACACATACGTATGCACGCATCCTCTCATTCATTACTCATACTTGCTGTTCCTTTTGTACACACTCATAATTTTTTATTGTAATTTTTTTAATTTACAGTGCAATATTCTAAAAGATCATGTACATGACGTTTTTCTGGCATATGTGTGTGTGTGTGTGTGTGTGTGAATAGTACACTACAAATACAAGTGTATAAACCTTTAGTCACTTTTACTTTATCTGTGTTTTACACACTTAAATGCATGCTTTTTACACGCTTATATATATTGTAAAAGAATTGTAAAAT
>NW_012067020.1:0-328 GCF_000956235.1 Wasmannia auropunctata | reverse complement strand
CCATTTCAATGTAACGATCGATTTTTAAAATTATTATTTTGATTTTCATTTCCAAATGTCATCTAGTATTGGCACTGGATTTCATTTCAAGATTATCGTAATTCAAGCTAACTCTTAATCTAGAATCTGAGTATATTATGCTCTCTCATATCTCACTGCGCCATTAATTTTTATATGTTTATATATATATATTTTTTTTTTCGACAAATCTTTTTTTTTTATATATATCTTTTAATTTTGAATATTACCCTATATATATTTTTTCTTTTATACATAATTTTTAATATATTTATTCTCTCTCTTTGTCCAAAGATAAGATCGGAAGAGC
>NW_012067019.1:0-363 GCF_000956235.1 Wasmannia auropunctata | reverse complement strand
ATTCAACATAGATTCAACATTGCAGCAGCATTAACAATCAATATAGAAAATTTAACATATAGATTCAACGTTGCAGCAACATTAATAATCAATATAGAAAATTCAACATAGATTCAACGTTGAAAAAACATTCCCACTACATTCAACATTTGCAACGTCTCAGCAACGTTCTTTCAACGTTCTGTGCTGTATGGGATAGTTTTACATTATGCTGTACTTATTATTTATATTTTATTGTCATTTGGATTATCGATCATGTTATTTTGTATGTTAACATTTATTTAAAAAATAGATATTTATTTTTTTCATAACTTTATTGATCTGATCTATCACGGATATGTATTCATTAACAGATCGGAAGAG
>NW_012067018.1:0-483 GCF_000956235.1 Wasmannia auropunctata | reverse complement strand
GTGTATAAGAGACAGCTTAATCCTCAATGAGAAACCCATTTCTGAATCGACACGGAAAACTTTTTGGCTGGTCGAAGGTCCTCCGGGGGTCCACTTTTCTTTTTTGCCGCGCACGAGACCAGACCGTCAATTTTCTTTCACGGTTCAAAACCAGTCCCGGTGGTCGGACGACACCGCGGCTGCTTTATAATAGATTGATTATTATTTAATTGTACAAAAATTTATATATATATATATTTTTGATCAATTAATTATATATTATTATTATTATTTGTCAAGTTACAAACAATAATATTAAAAAACTGCGACAGATTATGTACACAGAAATTAGATACAAAGTTTAATATTATTAGATTTTTCATTTTTAATGTATTAAAATCGGCGACTTAATTTTTTATTTGACATTTTAAAAGTTTAAACGTATTTAAAATTATTTTATGTAGGGAAAGAAAATAAATCACATTAGATCGGAAGAGCACACGT
>NW_012067017.1:0-430 GCF_000956235.1 Wasmannia auropunctata | reverse complement strand
AGGCGAGAAATAAAGATTGTCGATATTCCGAGAACATAACACGCGAAAATGCTCCAGAGTTGCGACAAATGAAGACTTATTTAAAAGATTACTCATTTCATCGGATCCTTACATTACGTCTCTAAGACGAATTTCTTCTAAAAAATATAAGCCACTTTCGAAAGATGTTTTAAACCTCTTGAGACAACCCGATTCTAACGAGAAAGAATCTAGTCATAATGATAGTGACAATTAAAATGTCAGCGAAAATGAAATAAAAAAAAAACAAAAAAATAGAGTATACAAAAAAATGAAAAAAAAAATAAAACAAAAAAAACATTTTTTTGGGGCTACATATCTTCCAACGTCCTCGTCGTTAGCCCTGGGTGATGCTAATGGGAAGAAAATTTTTTATTCTGCATATAATCTCAGTAAATATCTCTAAAAATAT
>NW_012067016.1:0-305 GCF_000956235.1 Wasmannia auropunctata | reverse complement strand
AGTGTACATACTCACTATTAAAGCGTAAATACTGAACTTGCAGTGTAACACTCATAATTTGAATATATACACCTAAATTTGAGAGTAAACTCATAAAAATTGGGTGTTAACACTTAAATTTGAGTGTAAACTCTCAAATTTTAAGCGTTTTTTCCGTAAGGATTGATAACTGTATTAGTGGTATTTTTCTGTTTAGTCTATTTGCAATGTTTTGTAACACTTCCTTCTTTTCTGAAATTTAAATGTATACTAAATAATATATTTCTAAAAAAAGATATAGACTGTGGATTGACGTAACTTGTAAT
>NW_012067015.1:0-311 GCF_000956235.1 Wasmannia auropunctata | reverse complement strand
TCTTTGAATTTTGAACACGTCGAATTTTTTTTTATAGAACTCATCGAGAGGAACAAAAAAGGTCCTCTTCACCATGCTTCTATCTCCAACCGTCCAGCTGATCTGATTCTTCACCATGCTTCTATCTCCAACCGTCCAGCTGATCTGATTCGTTTTTTGTTTTCCAAATCCAGAAATGACTATTATTAGTGAAACGAAGACAGATAGGTGCATGGTGAAGAGGATTTTTCTGTTCCTCTCGTCGAGTACTATAAGGATGGATAGGTTCAAAAATAGAAAAAATGTTTTTAAAAACATTTTTTTTTTTTTTT
>NW_012067014.1:0-313 GCF_000956235.1 Wasmannia auropunctata | reverse complement strand
TCTTTCTGTAGATTATTCAATCTATACAAAACAAATATTGTTATAATTAAAATTCATATTACATTTTGCAAAAGTTTGTAATTTCCAATATTCAATCTTTTAATTAAAATGAATATCAATCCAAAAGGCTATTAGAATATAAAATGTAATTTAAAATTAAATATTTTTTTAAGAATTAAACTTGATTAGGCAAAGAGAAAAATAAGATTTTATTTTTTTCTTTGCCTAATCAAGTTTAATTCTTAAAAAAATACAATATATATTTTCAAACACACAACATATGATATCGATCAGATTTTTAATTCTTAATGCT
>NW_012067013.1:0-660 GCF_000956235.1 Wasmannia auropunctata | reverse complement strand
TGGAGTTCAGACGTGTGCTCTTCCGATCTATTAAAAATTTCTAACAGCGTCAAAAATGATTTGTAACGTTTGCGCTTTGGCACACGACAACATATTCATGCCGAGAGCTTGTGAAAAAAAAGCCGATTGGATTGATGTTTCGGAAGGCACCCTTACGGCCAATAAACAACCCCTAGTGCCTTTTAAAAATTTCTAACAGCGCCAAAAATGATTTGTAACATTTGCGCTTTGGCACACGACAACATATTCATGCCGAGAGATTGTGAAAAAAAGGCCGATTGAATTGATGCTTCGGAAGGCACCCTTACGGCCGATAAACTACCCCTAGTGTCAATTAAAAATTTCTAATAGCGCCAAAAATGATTTGTAAGGGTTATTGTACTTGGAGAGGAATTTTGTCAAGGTGGCATTTTTTATGGATAGAGGACGACTCCCTCTACAACGTACCATAAATTAGGTTAAGGGGTTAATGGAAAAAATATTTGTAGTTATCATTTTTAATGGATAGATTACGACCCCCTATACCACCTACCGCGAACCCTTTGGCTCTCCGCGTCTTAGTTTGCTCTTGGGAGTTATTTGAAAATTTTGAAAATTTTGAAAATTGAAAAATGTCATATTTTAAAAAATCCAAAGGTGGCTTCTCATAGATCTCGACGA
>NW_012067012.1:0-430 GCF_000956235.1 Wasmannia auropunctata | reverse complement strand
CTTCTCTTCAAGATTCTCAAACATAAATGGTTGTTCCATGTAGATCTCCGATGACAAATCGCCTTGAACGTAAGCTGTAACGACATCCATTTGGTGAATGTGTAATTCCATTTCGACGCCTAAAGCAAAAAGAGTTCGTATGGTTTCCATTCTTGCCACAGAAGCGTAGACTTCATCGAAATCTATACCATAGCGTTGTTCGCAACCGCGAGCCACTAATCTCGCCTTGTATCTTTCCACTTCACCGTTTTGGCGTTTCTTTGTGTGAAATACCCATTTGCAACTTATTGCCTTTTTGCCTGGAGGTAGATCAGTAAGCTCCCATGTTTTACACTTTTTTAGTGAATTGTATTCACTTTGCATTGCCTCTAACCATTCGTTTTTGTGAACAGTAAATATAGTTTCTTCTACAGTTAATGGGTCGGTTTCT
>NW_012067011.1:0-385 GCF_000956235.1 Wasmannia auropunctata | reverse complement strand
GACGTGTGCTCTTCCGATGTAATCTTTAAATATTTTTATAATTAAATTTTGATATTATAATAAAAAAAAGTATTTGCGATTGATAAATGTTATGTACGTGTTCAGATATAGATACACGTTCAGCCACTGGTACGTTTACCTTATATTGCAGTTTCAGCATTAAAAAAGTAACGGAAAAGTAACGAATCGTTACTTTTTAAGTAACGGTAACGATAACGAGTTATTTTTAAAAATCAGTAACTAGTAACGGTAACTAGTTATTTTTTAACTCGGTAACAAGTAACGATAACTAGTTACTTTTAAAAAGTAACTTTCCATTCCCTGCTATTATAATTTGTATCCAGTATCACCGACAAGATACTGTTAAAGACCGTCAGTTCTGGGC
>NW_012067010.1:0-426 GCF_000956235.1 Wasmannia auropunctata | reverse complement strand
CCTAAGTGACTGGAGTTCAGACGTGTGCTCTTCCGATCTTAATAATGCCTAAGTGCGCTTATTTAAATCAATTTAATACGAAACTATATAATTAATCACATTCATCATTTTCTTCTAGGTAGAGGCACCAAAAAGGTCACCTGTACTCTTTCAAATGGAGTTATATTTCTTTTTATATAACATGTTTTTTCTAATTAATCTTCATATTAAAGTATAAAGAAAGAAAAAAATTAATAGTTTGCGAGATATTTAATACTTTATTTGGCACATTTTGACATACTTTTTAAAAGATATGTAGTTGCATATTGCATATTGCTTATCTTGTTTGAAAAGCAACTGTGTTTTCTTTACACCAATTGATTCATCTCATTCTGTATATATAATAATATGAAATACGAATATTTTATATTTTATGTCAAAATTTCA
>NW_012067009.1:0-431 GCF_000956235.1 Wasmannia auropunctata | reverse complement strand
CGTGGCCCAATAACGTTTCGGCATGTCATCGGCTCTTGTCTCTCGACCCGAGTGAAAGCGCAAACAATACAATATCACAAAATATCAATATCACATACATGTAAATGTTATTAATATCAACAATGTAAGCATGACGGAACTGCACGACTCGTTTAAACGCTCATCTATATTCCAGTGGTCTACACTGCATCAAAGGTTTAATACCCTTTTTTTTTTCCAAAACGGCTGCGGTGAAAAAAATCGAGATTTGCGTGATTAATTACCGACTAAACAGGAAGTAATTTCTAAGCAAATCCCATTTGATTGTGCTGAAGAGGCTGATTATTGACTTTTTTCCGCGACGCTGATTGGTTCTCTCGCTGCGCTACTTCATGAGCGGATGTCATTACATTGACTTTTGACAGTTGTATGTCTGTCTCTTATACACATCT
>NW_012067008.1:0-359 GCF_000956235.1 Wasmannia auropunctata | reverse complement strand
TAATTATTTTTGTGGTATTTTATTTTCCATCTTGTGTTAAAATTTGATTTTATTTAAAAAAATTTATTACTAATTCCTCAAAAAGTTTTGCAAATTATTTTTAGAAAGTAAAAGATTTCTTTAATTATTATATGATTATTATGTTTTAAATGTTTTATATCAAGGTTATTTTAGGTTGACAAGTGTTACATCAACGAACTGAAATATTATTCATGAAATGTATTTTATATTCATGATATAAAAGAAAAATTAATATTTCAGATAACGTATTATAGTATTGATGAACATACAACGGAATACGTAAGTAAATTTATATAAATTAATATCTGCATACAATTAATTCTGAAGATCGGAAGAGC
>NW_012067007.1:0-382 GCF_000956235.1 Wasmannia auropunctata | reverse complement strand
CTGGAGTTCAGACGTGTGCTCTTCCGATCTTTTTAAAGTTATTAAATTTAAAAACAGATTAATTAAAAATTAAAAAAAAAATTTATTAGGTCTTCATGTACGTTATTGTGCATTTGCGCATTCCTTTTTTATTAAAATAAAAGTATCTTACATCTCTTTAAAGATTTTAATGACAAAGTTTAAATAACACATTTCGCAGTGTATTCATTACTTATCAAACACATTTAGAATATCAAAATCGCAATATTATCCTGAAGCAAATAATAAAAATTCAGGTTAATTAAATCCATGTGATTAAAGAATTAAAAAACAGAGAACCGAAAGAAACAAAATTTTTATTGGCTGATTATTTATTTAACAATGTTTATTACTGTATTGGAAG
>NW_012067006.1:0-362 GCF_000956235.1 Wasmannia auropunctata | reverse complement strand
TTGTAATTTAATCTGCGTTTCAATTTATTGGCATACGTGTCCCTAAAATTTACCAACCGTGTATTTTGAAATTACATACTTATTCTGCTCGTCATTTATAATGATAGCAATGAATATTATTGTGAAAATCAAGAATCCGTTGCAATTTTTAATTAAAATAAAACTCGTATTACAATCTGCGTTTCAATTTGTTGGTATCCGTGTCCCCAAAATTTAGCAACCGTGTATTTTGAAATTACATACTTATTTTGCTCGTCATTTACAATAATAACAATGAATATTATTGTGAAAATCAAGATACCATCGCAATTTTTGAACAAAATAAAACTCGTTTATTATCTGCGTTTCAATTTTGTTGGTAT
>NW_012067005.1:0-328 GCF_000956235.1 Wasmannia auropunctata | reverse complement strand
GATGTGTATAAGAGACAGGGCGTAACGCTGAACGAACGCCCCCGAGTGCGCCTAATCACACCACAGCCGCAAGAATCACCCGAGGGTACGCAAGTATAAACGTTACTTGCAATAAAATTGGAAAACCACCCTCAGTTGTTTTACCCAGTAAAGATTTAACAGACGAACGTGATAACTTTATGACTACGGTCCGATTCACGCTCGCAGCGCTCACTGTACTTACAATGCTCACGATTGGTCCGATTTGTTAGCATGCTCAAAGCGCGTTAACGACAATTTCGTTTCGGACCGCTACAGAATAGGGGCCCAGATCACATAACCTGTAGAT
>NW_012067004.1:0-412 GCF_000956235.1 Wasmannia auropunctata | reverse complement strand
TAAGAGACAGCTATAAGGGAAAAATACCAAACCTAAAAAAATCCAAAAAAAACCTGTTACAAATCATTTTTGGCGCTGTTAGAAATCTTTAATCGGCACTAGGGGTTGTTTATTGACCTTAAGGGTGCCTTCCGAAACATCAATCCAATCGGCCTTTTTTTCACAAGCTCTCGGCATGAATTTGTTGTCGTGTGCCAGAACGCAAATGTTACAAATCATTTTTGGAGCTGTTAGAAATTTTTAAGTGGCACTAGGGGTAGTTTATCATCCGTAAGGGTGCCTTCCGAAACATCAGTCCAATCGGCCTTTTTTTCACAGGCTCTCGGAATGAATATGTTGTTGTGTGCCAAAGCGCAAATGTTACAAATCATTTTTGGCGCTGTTAAAAATTTTTAATCGGCATCAGGGGTTG
>NW_012067003.1:0-446 GCF_000956235.1 Wasmannia auropunctata | reverse complement strand
CTCTTCCGATCTCATTTCAAACTGTTGTTAAAATGGGAACTGTTCGTAAAAAAAATTTACCTCACAGACAAATTATACAAAAAGTAAAGGGTAGAACATTTCATTTGCCATTTCCTTTACAAGAAACGTTGGAAAAATTATGTAAGAATACTAATCCAATAAATCTAAATCATGAAATGTATATTTTAGTTAGAGGTATTCCAACCAAAAATTCCAAAATTATTTGGGAGCAAATGGTAAATGTCAAAAAAGTTTTTGATGCTTTAACATGGGTCAAACATAATAACTCGTTTTATCGTCATATCGTACTGCCAGACACACGAGGGATTATATTCAGAAATAGAGAAATTGGATAATCCGCAATTTGAAATACAAGACGGAGAAAACGATAGTGAATCTGTTATGGATGAAAATCACGATATCGGAAGAGCACACGTCTGAACTCC
>NW_012067002.1:0-603 GCF_000956235.1 Wasmannia auropunctata | reverse complement strand
TTAAAGGAAAAGTTGTTCCTTTTAGCACAAAGTATAACGTTCTGTACTCCGAATGCGCCAATTTTGGGACACCCTGTATATGTATATGTATATAGAAAGAGAGAGAGAGAGAGAGAGAGAGAGAGAGAGAGAGAGAGAGAGAGAGAGAAAACAAGTACATAACAGGGAGTCTATCTTTGTTACAGACATTTTTCTTTTTTTGTGGTATATACATTTCCTCCCAAAAAAAACAGTAGGGGAGACCGGGGCTCGTTGGCACAGTTTTCACAATTTAGACATTCCTGTTTCTAAACAACTATTTATTATGATTAAACTATATTAATATGATAGAACGAACCTTTCTCTACATTTTCATGCCAGGAACGATTTTGTATACTGTATAGTTTTTTTTATAGGAAGTGAAATACGAACATGCTGCAATGTAGCCAATTTACCCCGATAGCCGGGTAAGTTGACACATATCATAGTGTAAGTTGCTTAAGCGATAAATTCCATATTAAATTAATAAAACATAATAAAGTAAAACAGATCGCAGATATGTATTTCTTAAAAAAAGATCACAATCTTTTAGAGTTATTTTAGTAATGATCAAATAGCAAAATG
>NW_012067001.1:0-356 GCF_000956235.1 Wasmannia auropunctata | reverse complement strand
GTGTGCTCTTCCGATCTTTAAAACCGATTAAAACGTAATCCGTTTTAATCGATTTTAATCGGTTTTAATCAGTTCAATCCGCGCCCGGATTAAAAAGTAATCGGTTTTAATTCCGAACAAATTATAATTTTTTTTAAATATTACTTTTAATATTAAAAAAAATTATAATTCGTTCGGAATTAAAACCGATTACTTTTTAATCCGGGCGCGGATTGAACTGATTTATTACTTTTAATATTACTTTTGTTTTAATATTACTTTTGCGGATTATTTCCAATCTGAAATCATTATATTCTAATCCATATTGTTGTCAATTCAAGTAAATCCGAATAACCGTATAGATATATAATATCCAA
>NW_012067000.1:0-329 GCF_000956235.1 Wasmannia auropunctata | reverse complement strand
ACGTGTGCTCTTCCGATCTATGTAAATGTCGTGGAGACAAACATTAAAATTCATTTACAATTCTGTCTAACAAGCTGAAATATGTCTCATCTAGCATCTCGGTATCTTCATTAGAATTAAGA
This sequence comes from Wasmannia auropunctata, assembly GCF_000956235.1. NCBI lineage: Eukaryota > Metazoa > Arthropoda > Insecta > Hymenoptera > Formicidae > Wasmannia > Wasmannia auropunctata. The sequence continues at coordinate 207 of NW_012067000.1, read as the reverse complement.
CCATTTTTTTGTGCTTTGATGTAGATCATTTCGGAAACAAGACGTTTGTGATAATTATAAGGTTCTGAATCGAGAATTATCGCATGTTCCCAATCCAACGTATGTCTCGATTCTAATATGTGATTCGTAATTACCGAGTGCTTCGAATCATCCAAAAGAATATATTTTTCCTATGTTCCAAAACTCTCGTTTTCAACTTTCTCTTAG
>NW_012066999.1:0-358 GCF_000956235.1 Wasmannia auropunctata | reverse complement strand
TCCCAAATTGTTATTAGAAGTGCCAGCGCCATTGCTGCTTTTATCCATGTTAAATACTGAACTTGAATAATCGTTCGCTGCATTACCTCGAGACTCGGTGCTGTCAGATGCCGATAGAAAAAAGTTGCAACGGCTTCCAAGTTTTGTGTTATTAGCGCATTTGTAATACAGACGACCTGGAATTACAAATAATACCCGAAATGATTTATTGGACTTATTATTAGATTACAAATCGCATTTGCATGTAGATACCATTCACCTTTATATGAACCGTCTTTTTTAACTAATTTGCTCGCAGGCTTCCGACAATGACACATAATAATCTTAGCACTATCATCATAGATCGGAAGAGCACACG
>NW_012066998.1:0-482 GCF_000956235.1 Wasmannia auropunctata | reverse complement strand
TCAGACGTGTGCTCTTCCGATCTGATCAAAATAGATATGATGAATTTGTTCCTGGATCTTGGAGAAACGACATCCAAGACAGTGCATTGAAAGATATTACTACATGTGGTAATAATAATAGTACGCGATACGCAATGGAAATTCGTGAAAATTTTTGTAATTATTTTAATATTGAAGGAGCTGTACCATGGCAATTTAACAGTGTTTACTTATAATTTTTTGTATTTTGTTTAGAAAAGATTGCGTGATAAAATTTATGATTACATTATTCTATGAATATTGGATTTATTCAATAGCACTTCTTACGTTAATTTCTTCTTTACTGCTGTTGTAATTTGTTTATTAGAATTGTTGTCAAAAGTTTATTATATTATAGATTTTATTCGGATTATAGTCGTTTAATTAATAATTACTATTGTAATACATTAAGTACAACTTAAATAAGAATAAAAAATCAGATCGGAAGAGCACACGTCTGAACT
>NW_012066997.1:0-413 GCF_000956235.1 Wasmannia auropunctata | reverse complement strand
TGTGCTCTTCCGATCTGACATGGGCATTATCCGTGCCTGATACGGCAATTGCTATATGAGATAAGATCCGGGCTTCCACAAGATAGCCGTAAATGTACATGCCGGATTAAGCCCAAATCAGGATACCCTATTTGCCAAATTTGAGCCAAATAAGGGCCAATCTTAATGCCCCATTACGGTGTGCCTAATCATGTCCAGATTAGGCATCAAAAATTGCCGTATTTTATTTCTGCTCGGGGTCGTTTAAAACATAATTGTAGATTGGTGTAGTTATTATGTACAAATTTGTAGATTAAATGTAATTACAAATTTTGACGACAATCTATAAAAATGTTCCAATTCTAGCATTTTTATGTAGATTTTTGTAGCATTTTTTAAATTCATGTAGAATTTTATAAATTCTGACAATTATT
>NW_012066996.1:0-361 GCF_000956235.1 Wasmannia auropunctata | reverse complement strand
AGACGTGTGCTCTTCCGATCTAACCACAAGTGTGTAATATTTATCATGTGATTCATCAGCAGTAACTACTACACGGGCAATAATACCTCCAGTAATAACTACACACTTGACAGTCGGTCTTTTTCGTAAGGGATGGTTAACAGAAATTTTTTCAATATAAATTTTATATGCTGTCATAACACGCGTGCATATGATTTTTAACAAATACGCATAACAAATATGCGCGTGTTCAATATATTGTACAATAAATAATAAGAAATATTTGATGTTTTAATTTTTTCATTTACAAGCGATTTTATGTAAAATTTAGCTATTTTAGTTTAATAAATCGCAAGTGCCATATCAGTAAGTTTTGAACTTC
>NW_012066995.1:0-549 GCF_000956235.1 Wasmannia auropunctata | reverse complement strand
AAATATAATCATTTTTTTCAATATATTCGTAATATAACAGCTCATTTTCAGTTGCATCATTTAATGCTAATTTGGTTAATTTTCAAAATAGACAACCTGGTCCATATTGCTTTAAAATACAGGAACAAATATATTATCAAATTAATACGGCAATATGTCCTGCGCAAAATGAAAATCCTACTTATGGCCAGCTTTTTATTATAGATTCAAATGAAGCTATAGATTATCGTCTTAACGATAATTTAAATCTTGATTTTGAAATTGTACAAAATCTGGAGTATATTATGCGTGAATGTTATGTTTTCGCTCAATCATATCAAATTATGGGCGAAGAATTAGAAAATCAACGACAATTAGATTCTAATCAATCATTACCGGAATTTCAATTAATACCTTAAAGCCAGGACTAGATCAACGTCGATATAATGTTCAAAGAACAAATGAAGTTGCTGTTATTTTTTCTACAACTGCTGATGGAGAAATTCCAGATTCTTATGTTATAATAAAAATATTAAAACTTTACAAAAAGTTAGTACTATGGACCCAAAT
>NW_012066994.1:0-362 GCF_000956235.1 Wasmannia auropunctata | reverse complement strand
TCTTTTGTACAAGTAATATATATTTTAGAAAATTATTTTATAATATGCATTTTTTCTACAAGTAATACATATCACTTAATTTTTTTAAAATTATTTTATTTTACTATCAACTGCAAATTTTTTGCGCTAATTTTTGATAGCAAAACATTTGTACGGAGGACGTATACTTGGTGTTTTTTTACCTCTTTTTTTAAAAAGATAATATTGTATGGATACCATATCTTTTTTTAGTAACTTTTACCATTGATTAATATATTCCAATATTTACAATTGGCAAGAAAGTAAAAATTTCAATAGATCTTCGTAATAGTTATTTTTACACTGCTACAACATACACGTTTAATTTAGATCTGAAGAGCACA
>NW_012066993.1:0-560 GCF_000956235.1 Wasmannia auropunctata | reverse complement strand
ACGTGTGCTCTTCCGATCTCCTCTTCATTGTTTCCCATTTGTCTTCTACCGAATTTTCTTCCTTGTCTCTCTCAGCTTCCTTCCTGCTCAATTTCTCTGTCATATCCTTATATCCTTGCATTGCTTCCTCATCCCATACTATAATCTCTATTTCTTTCTCTTCTTCTTCCCTATTCTTCTTTTGTAGAGTTCCTTTTCTTCTTCCCTCTTCTTTCTTCCATTCCACCTCCAACGGCAAGTGATCCGAGTCCACCCTATTACCTATCTTAAACTTATTGACCTTATCATTTATTTCCTCGCTTACTATTACGTAATCTATTACTGTATTACCTCTTTTTCCTACATATGTATATTCCCCTTCCCAATCTCCTTCTTTTCTACCATTTAGCATGTACCATCCTCTTTCTTTTATCCACTCTACAAACTTTTTACCTCCGTTTCCTATTATCTTATCTTTACTATACCTCTCCATACTTTCTTCCCCTATCTCATCTCCCCCTAGTTCTCCCGTCCTAATATTAAAATCGCCCCCTATTATGACATTTTCTTTTTCCCCCTCT
>NW_012066992.1:0-397 GCF_000956235.1 Wasmannia auropunctata | reverse complement strand
TGTGCTCTTCCGATCTTTCATATAACAAACAATTTATCAGAAATTGAAGATGGTCAAGTTAAATGCCTCACTCCCTATATATAAATCATTTTCCAGTGGTATACTTATAACTATGATAATCAGTAAGTATATATTCAATGCTTTCTTTAGTAACAATTAACATACTTTTTCAAACAGTGAATATGATTGAAAGACAGGGAATTTCACTGTTTGAATTGATATATTCTTATAAAAGGAGATTGAATACTCACTGATTAGGATAACTGTCCCAATTACTGCCAGTGTCCCAATTACTGTCACTTTTTACAATTTTAATATTAGAATTAAAAATATGAGAGTGTTATTTATTAAAAATATTTTAGTAAATAACTGAGACTGTCATATAAGCATAAACACA
>NW_012066991.1:0-439 GCF_000956235.1 Wasmannia auropunctata | reverse complement strand
GTTATTTATTTCTGCGTCTATAAGCGTGAGTTTTCCTATGGACGTCGCCATGTTTTTACTGCAACTGCCTCACCTCGCCAGCCGCAGTAATCGAAGCAGGATGTGACGACAAAATCTATGACGTCATATGCATGCGAAAGCATTCTAAGTTTACTGCGACCTTTGACTATATAATCATGGACCGTTGACGCCAACTTCACGTTGGTAGCCAAGATCTGTAGCGACACCGTGTGGCAAAGCGGTAGTTGGGAGAAATAAAGGTAGCAACCTCTGCAGCAGTATCTGGCACTTGGCAATAGAATTCCTTTAAAATTAATTTTTATTTTTACCATTTTTCTCAAAAATGGTACTGTTGTTTTGTGGAAGGTTGCGAGTGAAAGAAATACTGCAAAAAAAGGTGAAATACATGACTCCAACAGATCGGAAGAGCACACGTCTG
>NW_012066990.1:0-384 GCF_000956235.1 Wasmannia auropunctata | reverse complement strand
ACGTGTGCTCTTCCGATCTTGTTGTAAAGTCCCGCTAGGGCAACGTATTATGTTATATTATTATAAGTATGCATGAGTAAGAGTGAAAAATGAATAAATACCGATAAGACATAATTACTAATTGTTAAAACTTATAACTTTCCTCGTGATCCTCAAAAAAGATGAGTTAAAGTAAAAGAGCCATGAGAAGGCTACAAGAACGATAAAATAGATTAAAAAGGCATTTCAGCCACGAGAGACATAATAATTGTCAGTTTAAGTTTATTTCAAAGCATTCGAGCCACGAGCTTTCGATTGTTTAATCAGCATTATATTTTCAGTGATTAAAGCCACGAGCTTTCAAGTAAAATCAGTTTGGCGATAAAAGTAGATCGGAAGAGCACA
>NW_012066989.1:0-495 GCF_000956235.1 Wasmannia auropunctata | reverse complement strand
GACGTGTGCTCTTCCGATCTTGTTGTAGTGGGAATGTTTTTTCAACGTTGAATCTATATTGAATTTTCTATATTGATTATTAATGTTGCTGCAACGTTAAATCTATAAGTTGAATTTTCTATATTGATTGTTAATTGTTGCTGCAATGTTGAATCTGTTGAATTTTCTAGATTAATTATTTATAATGTTGTTTCCACATTGAAATTGTATGGAAAAAATTATTATCTTCTAAAACAATTAATAAAAACATTGCATTAAAAAAAAAAATATATATATATATGAATATATATCTAATTCTTATTAAATAAAGAATAAATTTTTAAACAAATAAAATTATAATGAATCATGTTTTTTTAATTATATTCTAAAATTTTAGGTTTATGTTCAAAATATAAACAAGAAATTTAGTTAATTTTGTTAAATATAAACAAATTTAAATAAATAAAAACTATCACGATTTCAACTTGATTTCAGATCGGAAGAGCACACGTCTGA
>NW_012066988.1:0-395 GCF_000956235.1 Wasmannia auropunctata | reverse complement strand
TTGCCAGCCCGCTCAGAGATGTGTATAAGAGACAGATTCATCCGAATGTCGAATAATGAAATTTTATTTTTATCATCGATATATTTAGGTACAGCTTACGTTTCTCCGGTTTAATACCTATCCACAGAATCTTTCTACGATACCATTACTGTTTAATAAACGAATACAAGTACACGTTTTTCTACGAATATATAATGTGTGAATAAAAACACTCACCCATAATCGATGTATATTTTTGCCTCGTCTCATCACCTCTTTCTCGACATATCCTCTTTCTGTTTTAACTTAAGCATATATTGTGTATAAAAAAAAACACAAGTCAATTATTCTTATGCAAAAAACGAATAAACTGCAGGAAAAAGAAATCAATTGTGCAGTTGGATATGTTTTCATAT
>NW_012066987.1:0-337 GCF_000956235.1 Wasmannia auropunctata | reverse complement strand
CTAGTGACTTTCTCTTTTACAATATTGCTGCATCTGTCTCGCCCCTCCGGGTTTGCTCCCGTTGGACGGCGTGTACATTCAGTTCAGGCTGTATAGCCCCTGGTGGGGGCGAAAGCCATTCTACAAGAAGAAGAAGAAGAAGATAGAAATTGAGCTGGTTTCAGCCATGAAGTATGAATAAGGAGACGTAACTCCATAGGTTGGAAGAAGTAAGCACAAAAAATGTTCCGTGTACTGCCAGGTTTGTTGAACGGAATAACTTGCAACATTTCGTCGCTATATTGAAATTCATATACGTACATTCGTCACATCTAATTGTGTTAGTGTATCAAGTGTA
>NW_012066986.1:0-314 GCF_000956235.1 Wasmannia auropunctata | reverse complement strand
GTGTGCTCTTCCGATCTGAAGTGAGAAATTGCATTTTTAGAAATATTTATTAGCTTTAAAAACATTATAAACATGACCTCGTGTGTCTTCAAAATGAGAGATTGCATTTTTAGAAATATTTATTTGCTCTAATAAAATTATGTGCCTGTACCAAGTCTTCGAGGTAAGACATTGCAATTTTAGAAATATTCCTTTGCTTTAAAAAAATTATATACATGTCCTAGAGTTTTCAAAGTGAGAGATTGCATATTTAGAAATATTTATTTGGTTTAATAAAATTATATCCATGTCCTCGAGTATTCGAAATAAGATAT
>NW_012066985.1:0-358 GCF_000956235.1 Wasmannia auropunctata | reverse complement strand
ACTGACGGGAGATTTCAAGTACACCGTAAAAAAAACGGTCTTGCGCTACATGGAGCCCTACAGTGGGAATTTTAATTTTTTTTTTTACCAAAAAATTTATTTGGACACTTGAATTTATAATAAAGATAATGGTTTAAACGGATTTCATGTATTATTCATATTTTGCCAGAAAAAAATTCCTAAAAATTAGCTTGTTTTTTATCTCTTCAGGGTATACTAACCCCTTAAGATTTAAGAAAATTGACCACTCATAGTCGATTATTTATCTCACGTGAGAAGAATAAGCGATTGTTATTTGTCAGTTTTCTTAAATCTTAAGTCTTAAGTCTTATTGTAGACAGATCGGAAGAGCACACGT
>NW_012066984.1:0-367 GCF_000956235.1 Wasmannia auropunctata | reverse complement strand
CATACAATGCTGTATTAATTTGATAATAAATTTGTCCTTGTATTTTAAAACAATATGGACCTGGTCGTCTACTTTGAAAATTAACTAAATTAGTATTAAATGATGCAAATGAAAATAAACTATTGTAACTACCAATATGCTGAAAAAAATTATTAGATTTTGTATGATTACCGTTGAATAAATTACAAAGAAATTGTGGAAATTGAGGCAATGGATAAACTGTACCGTGGTTACAGCAATCGTGAAATGAATTTTCTTTATTAGATATTTTTTCAGCTGCAAAATGTTTTGCGTTACAATGAACACAAAACTCATCCATGAGACCAACATAATATTCGACTATTTCATCAATCAAAGTTGTACTATT
>NW_012066983.1:0-557 GCF_000956235.1 Wasmannia auropunctata | reverse complement strand
ATTTATTTTACAAGTTAAAAATTGAATTATGCGAAAAGTATAAATATTAATATAAATTTTAAAAATATTTAAAAAATATACTTACAAAATTGATTGTAGTGATTGATACGTTGATACAGTGATACAGTGATGTTACTAGTACACGATGTTAACAATACATAATATCACGATGCACTGATTCTAACATTCGCATAGCGACAGCATTTTATATTGCCGCTTATTGCGTACTAACTCTACTGAAACATAAATATTTCCGTGATATTATATGCAGACTGTTCTCGAAATAAGTTGTTTACATCGATTTGACTTGATCCTACGACATTCAAATTTTGCTTCGTAAGCGTTGTTTAGCCGTGCGCGATAAAAACGATTAATACTTATACATACGCAGAATATTGCGGAAATAGATTTACTTTCATCGTTGTCCCCTATTAAATACAAAAATGCGAGCAGAACGTTCTGCGTGAAGAATTGAGCGCAGCGTAGATTACGGATGGTGTGCGTATAGAGGCGTTTGTAATTATTTTTCGAAAATAATACTTCGGAAAATAACTTTA
>NW_012066982.1:0-521 GCF_000956235.1 Wasmannia auropunctata | reverse complement strand
CGCCTAGCAGATGAGCTCAGGGTAAGATCGCCATAACATTGGCCTTACTCCTGCTCCAGCTGGGTGTTGGTCTATTGTAAATCAGTCCAGGATAAGCCCAGACACAATACCCGAATCCAAACGTCGTGAGTGATCGGATAACCGGAGGGAGAGCCCGACTCTGAAGGCGCAACGAAACTCGTGAAAGAATCGGAATGCCAAGAGAGTCGGAACTCCCGCGAAAGTCATAATTACACCTTTACTATACAAATACAAATTTCAAAGTTATCTTATACTTTAGTATTTTATCATGCAAAACAAAATTTTTATAATCCAATAAAATATTTTTTCACAAATCGAATTAGAACTTTAAATATTAAATTCTACTAAGTTACTAAAAAGTAAATTCTACAAAACGCGCGCGCAGTGCATCGACATAATTCGACATGATGAGCTCTGCTTTGCGAGCTCTGTGCGTGCGAACTGTGCGAGTATTTCCTCAAGCACAGTCGCACAATATATATAGATAGATATAGATAGGC
>NW_012066981.1:0-437 GCF_000956235.1 Wasmannia auropunctata | reverse complement strand
GTGACTGGAGTTCAGACGTGTGCTCTTCCGATCTTTATTTTTACACTGCTACAACATACACGTTTAATTTATGTATATGTACATTACTATTTAAATTACAATTTTGAATTTTTGACCAAAACTAATTTCAACTTCATCTTTCTTTATTTTTGAATTATTTTTTAAATTATAATTAACAGTAGTAATATTAATACTATTACAATTAGTACTACTTGTATATATTTTCTCCCAAATCATTGTTAAAATCCATTTTTAAACATTTTTAAACATTTGACAGCGCCAAGTGTTTTTTACATAAATTTTCTTTTTAATTAAATTTTTTTTTATTTTTGTTCTATTGTTTTTTTAATTTTTTCTAATGATACTTGAGTTGAGTAAAGTAACACGATTTTGTAATATAATAAGATTTTAAAGAATTAAATAACAATTACCAAGAT
>NW_012066980.1:0-898 GCF_000956235.1 Wasmannia auropunctata | reverse complement strand
GTGCTCTTCCGATCTAATTCCCCTGTTGTCACTCGTAGTGAGTCGTAAGACAAACGTATAAAGTAAGGAGAGCGGCATGAACATACGTTGTACATATTGTAGATGTTATAAACTTTTGGTGCTAGGAACTAGTGAACATCATCATTTAATTAACGATACGTTTCTCTGATTATGCCGCGCTCGTAACTTACGTTTGTCCGGCAATTTATGTGAATGGTACAAGGTGAATTTGTGAGCGGAAATTGCGAAATCCGAGTTGAAAGTAAATTTTAGTATTGACTTATCTAATGTTCAAGAGCACTCCAGATGAAATTTATTAAATATATGTCATACTTATTAATCTATGTATAAATGTCTACATTGTTCAGAAATTCTGTAAAAACGATATATGCTTATAACTGTTTACAAATTTATTATAATTTTTAAAGTAATTGCAACATTTCAGAATTACTGACAATGTCTACATCTTTGATGGAATATATATATATATATATATTTTAATGTAATTACTTTAAAAATTAAAATAAATTTGTAAACAGTTATAAGCATATATCGTTTTTACAGAAATTCTGAATGTAGAACAATGTAGACATTTATACATAGATTGATAAGTACGATGCATATTTAATAAATTTTGTCAGGAATGCTCTTGGACATTAGATAAGTCAATGCTAAAATTTACTTTCAAATCGGATTTCGCGATTTCCGCTCACAAATTCACCTTGTACCATTCACATGAATCGCCGGACAAACGTAAGTTACGAGCGCGGCATAATCAGAGGAACGTATCGTTAATCAAATGATGATGTTCACTAGTTTCTAGCACCAAAAGTTTATAACGTACAATATGTACTACGTTCATGCCGTTCTCCTTACTTTATACGTTTGTCTTACGACT
>NW_012066979.1:0-514 GCF_000956235.1 Wasmannia auropunctata | reverse complement strand
CTTCCGATCTCGCGTCATCGCTCAGCATTTTGATAATTGCATTGCGCGTTCTCGGTACGTCGCGGTCAACGTCCTTCGAGTTATTGTAACGATATTGCTTATTTTACGCCTTGGCTATTAATTGATTTTCACAATACTTATTGTTGTTGCGGGGGCATCGGCCTCGCAAAATTTAATAAAATATTTTGTATTTATATATTAAATTTTATACATGTTAAATATAATATATTGACAATTGACGTAAATTAAAAATTATCATATTTAAAAAAGTAGTACACTTTGACGAGCCTGAAAAATAATGATTTTTTGAGCTTTCAGGAAAAGTATAAATACGATTCACTTGTAATTTGGCAATTCATTAATATACAGATATTAAACTTGTTATGTTTCAATTTTTAATGACAAAATTTAATCTCTTGAAGAAATACAGCAATCCGCACGTAAAACGTGCACTAAACATATATGATTCCATATTGTTATTCTAAAACAAAAAATCGAAATAGATCGGAAGAGC
>NW_012066978.1:0-398 GCF_000956235.1 Wasmannia auropunctata | reverse complement strand
TTAATTATGTTTACAAAACAGCTGTTTGTATAATTAACTTAAAAATTTATGATAAGTGAGCTATACTATATCGATCTATATAGAATAGAATACCACAAATGAGTGAAGAAGATCATACGAGATCGGTCAAGATGAATCTTGGTATCTAATAACTTTTTTGCGTAAATTTTTTTAATTTTACAGTTTAGGAGTTGTGTTTCAAAAACTGGCAAACAATCGATTTGCGGTGAGTTTGCGTAAAAGTGGAAAGTGGAAATTGTAAAAAATCACGCAAAAATATTATTAGACACAATATTCGCCTTGATTGAATATGATTCTCTTATATGTGTTAAAAATACATGTTATTGTTCAAGTTTACGCTGTTTTTTCCCGTGTTCAAAAGGTTAAGTGTTTCTACT
>NW_012066977.1:0-391 GCF_000956235.1 Wasmannia auropunctata | reverse complement strand
ACGTGTGCTCTTCCGATCTTGGAGAAGGGTGTTTTTGTGGTTAAATAATAGACTTTGTGATCCCATTGTATCCCTATAAATTTCAATCCTATATTCCAAACCATTCAAAAGTTATTTAGGTGGCCCGGAACTTTTGGCGGGCACTGTATATGTCATAAATATTTTTTTAAATCGTTTCGTTGAAATTTGAGAGTGTCTGCTGCAGACACAGAATTAATCCTGGGTTTTCTCCTAATCACGGATTCCCGGTAGCAATGATTTTGGCATCAGTTGGCGACGACCACCACATATTTCAAAGTCGAGTCGCGAAAATAATAAAGAAAAAATAAAGTGTGGGAAAAGATTTTAATCGTTTCTTAAATGTTTTCCCAATAATGCTATTACTAATATA
>NW_012066976.1:0-512 GCF_000956235.1 Wasmannia auropunctata | reverse complement strand
GCGTGCGAATTACCATAAATTGCAATTGGAACGATAAATCTTTTTCTACGCTTTCAATCGTAGCTCAAAAGGTCTTGTATTATTTGTTCCTGTAATCCAAAGGGGGCGAGCTACTAATTATTTTGTACGTATGATCAGCTACAGAACTTACCAATGAAATGTTTACATCAGATGATAGCTGGTTACGATTGCTGTACGACCGAAAAAAGGTAATTTTTTAATTTTTTGTCGTTTTTACTACAAAAAAATAGCTCGCCCCCTTACATTTTATATCTATTTCAATCCTGTAAAAGCGATTTTAATTCCGTTTAGTATTTTCGAAGTTATCGTTTCAACTGCAATTGTCGGTAATTTCCGATCTTTCAGCATCCTCTCTTAAGAGGATGCTAAAGCCGTCTGTTTTATCGACAAAAATACCATTTTTGTTGGATACAAAATACTTCGTATTAACCGCATAGAATAAAATTTCCTTTTCCACGATTAAAACACACATGCTAATGCATCTGGCTCTG
>NW_012066975.1:0-301 GCF_000956235.1 Wasmannia auropunctata | reverse complement strand
TGGAGTTCAGACGTGTGCTCTTCCGATGTGTTAAAGTCGCGTTAAATTTCAATTTTACCATTCATTTTTCCCATTATGTTTAATATCCATAACTTTTAAACATAATTAACAATAAAAATACTTAATCCAAATTCAACTAAAAAGAAAAAAATGTGTAACTAAGAGAAAATCGGTTATGTATTATTCATTGTCTGAAATACAATTATTGCTAATGTCTTTTCCAAATTACAGTACGCGCGGATTCGTCGTTATCGACCCAACGTCGGTAAGTTTACCACTCTTTTATGACCCTTCGAATTAT
>NW_012066974.1:0-374 GCF_000956235.1 Wasmannia auropunctata | reverse complement strand
GTCTTAAAATGTCGTCATCGGTCCGTGACATTAGTACGTTTTTTTCTCGTCATTTTAACGTCATTTCATTGGTCATTTTTGGTCATTCTCTGACCAAATTTTGACGTTATTTTGACGTGTGCCTATTAGCTGGGTAGTTTCATTGAAATATTGCAATATTGCAAATTGGTTGCGAAACATTGCTGCATCATTGTTGTATGATTGCGGCAACATTAAGATGGCCGCTTTTTGTAATATTACAATGAAATATCATTGCAATGTAATATAGTTGGAAGAATGCAACAGCACAGGAATATTCTGAGAACGATCGCAAAATTTTATTAATCAGCATTATATATCAGAAAATAAAAGAAAATACACACGACAAAATTATG
>NW_012066973.1:0-387 GCF_000956235.1 Wasmannia auropunctata | reverse complement strand
CTTCCGATCTAAGACGTAACATGTCTTTACTTTTCAAAAGATGATGATTAAGAGAAAAAGTAGATTCAAAATCAAATAAAAGCATCTTTAAGTACAGGTTTTACCCTTGAGAATGAAAAAAAAAACTTTTTAATATGATCATTTTTTATGGGGTTACGATTGTCTAATGTTATGCGAAATTTTGGTATATAAAACCTATGCGTTAATTTTGTTGTTCAGTATATATAAAGACGTCTAATTGTAAAATAAATATATATGGGCTATTCCACGTGAAGCGGATCAGTCATCTCTCAGAAATTTTTTTAATTTTGCACAAAGGTAGTACTTTGGGAGATAGAATTTTGTGCCAAAGGATTTTTTTCTTATTGCAAAATTAATCAAGATATA
>NW_012066972.1:0-391 GCF_000956235.1 Wasmannia auropunctata | reverse complement strand
GTGTGTGTGTGTGTGTGTGTGTGTGTGTGTGTGTGTGTGTGTGTGTGTGTGTGTGTGTGTGTGTGTGTGTGCGTGCGTGTGCGTGTGCGTGTGCGTGTGTGCGTGTGCGTGTGCGTGTATGCGTGTGCGTGTGCGTGTGTGTGTGTGTGTGTGTGAGAAACGAGAGAGGAAAATATAAACGCATATTTATACGCGCGTGTAGTCAGCTGATCGTCGCGAGGGTCCCGCGTACCGCCTGCCGTCGACAGTAAGTCGCGCCGCCATTGTCTACCTTCCGTACGCGAGTCGTAATTTGCTATCTATTTCTCGTTATAATTCGTAAACTAAGGTTCGAACAAAACTTTTGTAAAGGAAAAATTGTCTTAGAATTGAGTCAGGAATACGTCTTTAA
>NW_012066971.1:0-302 GCF_000956235.1 Wasmannia auropunctata | reverse complement strand
GGACTTTGAAGATTTATATCTCCGCTCGTAGGGCATGTAGAAGAAAAATAAAAACACTTTTATTATATAATTCAAACTCAAGCTATCGATTGGGCCTACGTAGAAATTGATCGGTTCAGTCGTTATTGAGATCCGAAAATCTCAGATGCTCGCAACTCGCCGACTCGCGTATAAAGTATATATACAGGGTGTCCGGTAATAACCGGATAATATCTTGTGGGCTGGTAGAACAGATTAAACTGGATCGAAAAGTCCTCTACCATTTTGCAAAATTCGCAATCGTTAACGAGATATTAATTTTT
>NW_012066970.1:0-342 GCF_000956235.1 Wasmannia auropunctata | reverse complement strand
TTTGTCAACTTTAACTGTCGACTGTAAGTCAACTTAGAGTCAACCATTTTTAGAAAATCAAAGTCGTCTTTTACTGAATAATTACAAGACTGTCACTAGATAGCGTTTGTTGGTATCTGTTTCTCGCATTTAAAATTTGTCAAACTCCTCTATATAATTTTTGCCATAATCTAACTAATATTGGCTTATTGTATTGGCTAAAAGTCAACTTATTGTCGGCTAAAAGTCAACCTAGTCAACATAACCTAGTTGGCAAATAAAAAATGTCGGCTTATAGTTGCCATAAAGTCGACTTAAAGTCGACTGACATGGCTGACTTACAGATCGGAAGAGCACACGTCT
>NW_012066969.1:0-305 GCF_000956235.1 Wasmannia auropunctata | reverse complement strand
GACGTGTGCTCTTCCGATCTTTTTCCACCTCAGCATTTGACTTATAGGATAAACTTCCGAAAACGACCCACCTCCGATTTCAATGAAACTTCGTGAAAAGCTTTAATTTGGGTTAAAATGAAAGCCCTTAACCCTTTGAAGCACGGTGCCCCCTACAGGGACCACCTTTTTTACCCGCTAATTTTATTTATAAAAATTCAATTTCGAAGTATTTAAAAATAGTGGTTGGTTTTTCTAGTAGCTAAGGTATTTGTCTACAATATTACACCACTAATGTTTAAATTTCATTTGTTGTAAAATTGTTA
>NW_012066968.1:0-354 GCF_000956235.1 Wasmannia auropunctata | reverse complement strand
GCTCTTCCGATCTCTATACTTTAACTTCTATATAAAAGAACTAACAATAAGAGATAATATATTTTTCGCCAAGTTAAAAGAGGGTGGCACTTTAGAGATCATCTTAGAATCCTGGAACTTACACAACGTTGCGATCTTCCATACGTGAAGTAAGAATGGTAAAAGAAATATCACTGTATAGATTTTAAATTGAGAACTTTAAAACAACGTTAGAAATATTGTTCTAATACATTAAAGAGTTGACTTATTATACTTCAAAGTAAATTCTGTAATCCTAAAATCCTATAAGATTTTAGTTAGTAAAAAGAAAATTAATCACCGATCATATGAGATTTTTGAATAATATTACATCTG
>NW_012066967.1:0-377 GCF_000956235.1 Wasmannia auropunctata | reverse complement strand
TCTCTTTTTACTTTAAATACTGATCTCTTAAGTGACATATAATTAAAAATTAACATTTAAGCAGTACCATCTTATTTTTACAAAATAAAAGTATTGTTATCTCTTTTTGTATTTTAAATTCCGATTTCTATTTAAATGATGTGTATATCACTTATTTTACACAATAAAAGTATTACTATCTCCTTGTACTTTAAATTAAAGATTTGATATCAATAAAAGGCGCCAAGTTATAATCCTATAAAAATTACGTTTCCTTACTTAAGTCATAAGTATATTACTTATATGAAAGATTTGATATCAATAAAAGGCGCCAAGTTATAATCCCATAAAAATTACGTTTCAGATCGGAAGAGCACACGTCTGAACTCCAGTCACTT
>NW_012066965.1:0-685 GCF_000956235.1 Wasmannia auropunctata | reverse complement strand
TATAATATTGCGGACAATCAAAATTTATTTCTCACAACTATATTTTCATTGTTACAACTATTGTGAGACTTATGTTAAAGAAATAATGTTTTAGTGTTACATAAATCATAATATAATTTTATTGTAAAAGCTATATTTTTATAGTTATCAGCAGTATACTTTTATAATAATAAGAATCAAATTTTTATTGTACTACAGACAATGTATTTCTCTATTGTTCTAACTATATTTTTATTTATTTATGAACTACGAAATTTTATTTAATTAAACCATATTTTTCTAGATACAGTAACTACAATTTTATATTTTTAACAATGGGTTTTTATTGTTATTAATACTATACATTTTTAATTGTGCTATGATTGTAAAAATATGTAAACCATATTTTCAGTTTTTATAATGATTTTATTATTATAATACTTTGTTACAAATTATACATATCATTAAAACATATGATCATCATAAGTAACATACATCATACCACTAGCCAACTTAACTTCATTTCGTGGTTCAAGATATAATAATGATTGATATAATATAAACTTATATTCATTTATATCTTTAAGTTGATAACTTCGGAAATGGTCATCTCTCTTTACACATTTTAAAACTTTAACAATAAAAGCAATTTTTTGCATTATTAATAGAAGTTTCCTTTTCTTTATCGTATAACTTCGTATAATGT
>NW_012066964.1:0-440 GCF_000956235.1 Wasmannia auropunctata | reverse complement strand
TGTGCTCTTCCGATCTGTGTAAAAGCTGAGCTCGATCGGACAAAGGGAAGACGTGGCACATCTAACTTGAAGTTTTTAAATTAATTCTCGGAACACTTTGTAAATATCAAGTTTGTTTTTTACAAATATTAAATGGCAATATTTCCGTAGTGTGCTTCAGAGAAAGAGAGAAGAAGAGAAAAACACCTGAGTGAATTATGTAATTAACTCTCAATTTAAAATTCTTTTAAATTTTATTTTAGTATAGATATATGATTTATACTTTTAAAATTTAGTACATGAAAACTTTATAATTTAAAACTATCGATGAATAAACATTTTTCTTTTAAACCTTCTAAAAAAGTAATTGCAGTTTGTTCAATAAAATTGATATGAAATTGATATGGAAATTGTGAAAACGCTTAAAGTCTTAAATAACACAGCAGAACGAGGAGTTAAGC
>NW_012066963.1:0-422 GCF_000956235.1 Wasmannia auropunctata | reverse complement strand
ATTTTTAAAAATGCAATTTTTCGTTTTGAAAACTTGAGGATACGAATATAATTTTATTAGAGCACAGAAATATTTCTACAAATGCAATCTTTCACTTTGAAGACTCGAGGACATATATATAATTTTTTTAAAGCAAAGGAATATTCTAAAATTGCAATCTCTCACTTCGAAGATTTGAGGACATGTATATAATTTTTTTAAAGCAAAGAAATATTTACATACATGCAATCTCTCACTTCGAAGACTTCGGGGACACGTATATATTTTTATTGGAGCAAAGAAATATTTTTAAAAATATAATCTCTTATTTTGAAGAATCTAGGACATGTATATAATTTTTTTAAAGTATATAAATATTTCTAAAAATGCAAATTTTTATTTAGAATATTCAAGGACATGGATATGATTTTTATTAAAGCAAA
>NW_012066962.1:0-415 GCF_000956235.1 Wasmannia auropunctata | reverse complement strand
GTGTGCTCTTCCGATCTCCATCGATAAGAACTAGTCGGCAATTAAAATTCATAGCTTCCAATCTTCTTGTTAACTCAACTGCAATAATAGATCCGAAGGAGTATCCTACTATTATAAAATCTTTTCCATTCTTTAGTTTTGGTAATATATGCTGTAAAAATATTAAATATATTCAATAAAATTTGTCTCTTAAATAAAAACAATTCTCCGTCAATATAAAACAAAATTAATAATGTTTTAATAATATAAAATTACTAATGTAATTGTGTACGTTTGTAAGATAATCAGTTGTCTCAGATATAAGATTTGTAGTAACATCGACGTTCATGTTATAATGTAAAGACGTTGCTGAAAATTCAATATTTGGTGCTAAGTAATTAAATACAGTTCCACATCCGTCAAGACCCGGTAAAAG
>NW_012066961.1:0-664 GCF_000956235.1 Wasmannia auropunctata | reverse complement strand
ATGCCTAAGTGACTGGAGTTCAGACGTGTGCTCTTCCGATCTGATTTTTCAAATATTTCTTTTTTTTATGAAATTTTTTTTATGTAAAAATTATTAATATTTTAATATATTTTAATATAAATAAAAACAATGTTTTTGTCCCTATTTGTGTGCCGCTCCACGGCGATGGCCATATTAAGGGCCCCCCTATTACTGTGCCTGTCCGTATATTTGTGTGCCCCTTATTAGTGTGCCCGCGATTAATGAGTCTGTTCTTTAATTCATTTCACTACATGCACTCGTGGACAATGAGGTTGTGACTTTATTTTTAGTGAGTTTTATAAACGCTTGGTTTTTAACATTCTAATAATTTTTCTCAAATAATATTAAATAAATGATGTAATTTGATGTTAGTATTAACATTTAGAACAGTGTTATTTTAATTATATATAACTCACTCAATTCACTGAAAAATGTGTTACAATCTCATTGTCCACGACTGTAAATTTACATCAGATTGATGGTTAATAATAAACAAAATCTGCAAGCAAGTGATTAGCTGGCCAAGAGAATACATATGGAGAATCCATTGCACAAGATTATTTTCTTCTTTCGAAGTTAATACGATACCTGGTCCAGTCTTTTCATGAATATATTTTTTTACAATCTTGCTATGAAGATCAGA
>NW_012066960.1:0-398 GCF_000956235.1 Wasmannia auropunctata | reverse complement strand
TTTATTTAACTCTGTACATTATTTCTTTATAACATCTTAAGATTACTCTCTTATAGTTGTTTCCATTCTACGCTTTTACATCTTATTTATTTGTGGTTTACATAATAATTTCTGAACTTAATAAGAAATTAATTTAATGTTTAGACGATAAATTTATATTTTGTATCATTTACTAATTATATTCATTACAATAATGATAATCATATTACAATAATAATAATGACAATAATTGCACCATGAACATCTTGTTATATGCAAGGTGTCCCAAAATTGGCGCATTCGGAGTACATGACGTAATACTTTGAGCTAAAAGGAACAACTTTTTCCTTTAACAAATTTTGATCTGACAAGTAATTTTGACAGGAGAGTTGGTTAAAGTTAACGAATAATCGGAAGAG
>NW_012066959.1:0-854 GCF_000956235.1 Wasmannia auropunctata | reverse complement strand
GTGTGCTCTTCCGATTTGTTTAAGTTAAATAAAAAAACATTAAAAGAAACATATTCGTGTAAAAAATTAAAAAATGGTTTCAATACCTTTTTGCTTTATTCCACAAATCAGCTGTAGCTGAGATAACTTCAATTTCAACAAGTTTATTTTCAATTGCAGATTTCATTTTTTTATATTCTTGTTGAATTTTTTCTTTCAATGTTTTTCTACATATAATTCGAATACTGGAAGGCACTCCGATTTTCATCAAATTAATAAATGAAGGAGAATCAACAATTGAAAAGGGTAGAATATTTTCTACAACAAACCGCAATATAGCGGTATTCAACGTCTTTTGAGTAATGGAATAATTTTTGGAACCGTAAATTTCAAGTATTCGTTGCTTTTTGTAGAGTTGTCGGAAATATTCATTTTTTGTCTTTTATTCGCAAGTTCCATTTTAATGTTTTCAATACTTTTTAAACGAAATGGATGCTTCGCCTATTAATTTAATATGCAAATATTAAAATAATTTAAAAAAATGTAAAATAAGAATTTTAATATTTCAAAGTAAGTATACAAATATATAATTAATGTCATACTAGATACAAAAGACTGATAAAATGATATTTTCTACAAGTTGTATAGGCTAGTTTAAATGAAACGTAGCACAGACTAATTTTTCGGGAAAAACTGAACAAAGATATATCAGCTATGTCACTTTTTGATAAGACATTATTTAACTTTTATTTTCTTTGTTGCCTTTGGGAGGACTCCCAAAATTTAATTATAACATATTTAAAAGGTTTCTTTGTAACAAGAATCGTATAACTTCGTATAATGTATGACTGAGTCGACAAGGCACACAGGGGATA
>NW_012066958.1:0-322 GCF_000956235.1 Wasmannia auropunctata | reverse complement strand
GTGACTGGAGTTCAGACGTGTGCTCTTCCGATCTATATCCATAAATATTTTTTACAGAATAAGCTCAAAGTAAAAGTAAAATGATAAATCTGCTTATTTTCTGTGTAATTTAGAAAAAAACTGAGTTTAATTTTTACAGTGACTAATCGTAAAGTCGACTAATAAATAATTGTTATCAATAAATGGCGCTAAGTAATGATTCCATAAAAATTACGTACACAAAAAAATATTAATACGGAGAATAAAGAAGGTATATCATATGCGTCAGCATGCGATTTGGATATCGTTCGTGCGTGATCTATTAGAAAAAAGATCGGAAGAG
>NW_012066957.1:0-311 GCF_000956235.1 Wasmannia auropunctata | reverse complement strand
CATTTTTTATACAAATCTTTCACTTAAATTATTTGCAATGCTTATGAATTTAAAATTAATTTCAAGAAAATTTAATTTAATAGTCAAAGTTAGTTTTAATGTGCGTGTGTGTGTGTGTGTGTGTGTGTGTGTGTGTGTGTACATACACACACATATATTCAAGTTAAACTAAAAAATGAAAATAATTATTATTATTATTATCATTATTATTATTATTATTATTCGTATAATAAGAAATACATTCAAATACGAAAAGAAGAGATATTCCATATATTTTTATCTGTGCTGTTATAGCTCTATGTTTTAAATCT
>NW_012066956.1:0-312 GCF_000956235.1 Wasmannia auropunctata | reverse complement strand
TATATATACAGGGTGTCCCACCTCTACCGGATTTCCTTTTAAGAACGTGTTACTAAGATAATTTTAAGACAAAAATCCTAATACAAAAATGTCGAGGCTATAATATTTTTCAATATATAAAGGACTTCAGTTAACCAATATTAGCGGCTGAAATTCGCGCGCTCATGCACGGCACATCCGATGGCTCCTTTTTTACATATCAATACACGAAACTAACTTCGTGACTAACTAATGACTATAACAGTAGGAGGAATAGGCCGGTTCTAACCCTGTCTCTTATACACATCTCTGAGCGGGCTGGCAAGGCAGACC
>NW_012066955.1:0-493 GCF_000956235.1 Wasmannia auropunctata | reverse complement strand
TACATAATATTTTATAATTTTTTTATTAGTAATTATTTTACAATTTATTATTAGTAAATAATGTTTTTGAATAAATGTTCTTAATATAAGTGTGACCTATTGTTATTTATTATGTTGAATTGTATTTACAATTACATTTAAAATAATTTTATATATATACACAGTGCGGTCCATAAGTTCCCGGACTGATTTTTTTGCAGCCTCCCCATTGACGCCATTTATCGGACGACTGTCGAACTACATAGTGTAAACCTTTTCGAGCAGTCATGTTGAGTAGCATAATTTTAGCCGCAGTTGTTGAAGAGTGCGGACATTTGATATAGCCTGGTGTTGTGTGGGTGCGTCACAGGCAGAGAAAGGATTGGCCAACGCAGCTAAAATATAGCCGTGGCAGCTAATGTGTGTTTTTTAAAATATAAGGACAACTAATATTGTTACTGCCAAAGCTAAATTTATTAGTTGTTAAAATTGAGGCGCTACAGCAACAAAATAT
>NW_012066954.1:0-612 GCF_000956235.1 Wasmannia auropunctata | reverse complement strand
ATTTTCTTAAAAATCGAAATTTTGTAAAACTCCTACGTACAGACTTAAAAAATATTGTTATTAATAAGAAAAAATTTTGATTTTTGTTCTAGGAGCCACGTAGAAGAAGGAATTTGACACGCAGACTGACGGTGTTCCTCAAAAGCTTGGCACCTACAAGAGGCTATTTTTTACTTTTTGATATTAAAAATTTTTTTATTGCAGCTTAAGGTTGTCTTAATAAATGGCTAAAACCGATTTTCTTTCTGCGCATTTTTTGTATGAAAAAAAAAAATCATGAAAAACGCCTCCAAAATTACAATCAAAGGTGGTATCCTGCCTTAAAAAATAAACATTAAATAAATTAACTAAACGTTTAAAAAATATTTATTGAAATCATTTTCTCAAAATAAAAAATTAATGAAGAATACGTATTGAAAAAATATTAAATAAACAATATTTATACAAATGTTTACTGAAATCATTTTCTCAAATGTAAGATTAATGACAAATAAATATTTAAAAAATATTAAATAAACGTTTAAAAAATGTATACTAAAATCATTTTCTTAAACGTAAAATTAATGACAAATAAATATTTAGAAAAAGATCGGAAGAGCACACGTCTGAACT
>NW_012066953.1:0-427 GCF_000956235.1 Wasmannia auropunctata | reverse complement strand
AAAACAATTTTTGAAACATTTTTTTGATATTTTTTTTAAAAAGTAAAAAAAAAACAAACAATTTGAAAAAAAAAACTTTTCATTTGGATTATTTTTCGTAAAATTATAAGCATTTGAAAATTGGAATTGCGAATTTTGAAAAAAATTCATATCTCATGACTATGTTGATAAAAAAATTTGAAAAAAATCATAGTAACTTCTTTTGATGGGTACTATAGTATATCAAAATTTCAGCCAAATCAAAAATCCAAAAGTTTACGGATGGCTGACTTGGGATGGAATGCCCCATATATATATATATACACTTCTCAACAAAATTAAAGCATCACTTACTCTACCCTCCAAAAATAGGCAAAATTCAAGAGAATGTAACTTTGTCAAAAATGATCGTATCGAGATTTTCAAAAAAGCATTTTACAGCTTGAAA
>NW_012066952.1:0-404 GCF_000956235.1 Wasmannia auropunctata | reverse complement strand
TGCCTTGCCAGCCCGCTCAGAGATGTGTATAAGAGACAGGCCCTGGACAATAAGGTCGCGACACTTTTCTTCGGTGAATTTACGAATGCATAAACTCGCAAACATGTTATATATAATTAAAATGATACTATATCAAATGTTAATATTAACATCACCATTTATTTAATATTATTTGAGAAACATTATTAAAATGTTAAAAACCACGCATTCATAAAACTCACTAAAAAAAAAAAGTCGCAATCTCATTGTTCACGAGTGCACAGTCAAATTTCGGTTTTCTAAATTAAATCATATAAAAAAATCTAATAATCATATAATTAATCATCCAAAATCTAATAATCGTTTAATCATATAAAAAAAACTCAATCAAATAAAATTAAGGACCAAGAATTTCCTTCACTCCA
>NW_012066951.1:0-305 GCF_000956235.1 Wasmannia auropunctata | reverse complement strand
GACATTTCTAGTTTTTAATTTCCTCAGTTTTTTCTATATATTGCAAATTTGTGAACTTTTTTTAACTTTGATATCCTATGTTTACTAGAGCACTAGATAAATGCAATATACATTATATTATACAGAACTATTGAGATAATGTATATATGTAGTAAAACATGTAGAGGATAATAGTTTAAACCATAGTTTATCTTGTAAAAAAAATTCTAATTGTTAAAAGTAATAAAATGTCTTTTAGATTACAATTTTGTAGACTTTTCGATTAATGAAAAAAGTTTCTTTAAACATATCTTTTTAGATCGGAA
>NW_012066950.1:0-504 GCF_000956235.1 Wasmannia auropunctata | reverse complement strand
TCTCTTTGACGACAGCATCGTCAAGATTGATACTCACACGTACAATCCATATGCTAATACTACGTTTGGACACAGCGATGAAATACGAATACCCATACAATAGCAGGATTTATACACATTACCATGCGAAAGTTTTCTCTACGTCGATGGAAAAATGTCAATAAATGAAAAGAAGGAAGGGTCGGTGACAACGCTTGCAAAAAATTGCGTAACGTTTATGTTTGATGAAATTCGATACGAACTTAACGGTGTGGAGATTGACCGCAACAGAAACGTTGGAATTACCACTACTATCAAGAACTATTTATCGCTAACGTATGGCAAAGCCGCAATTTTGCATAATGCTGGATGGGCCCTAATTATCCAACGTTGTGCGCAAAATCACATAAATTGTCACGTCTGCAAATATTCTCATCCGAGATAAAAACTGCGACAATTCGCAATGAGGACACAGTTTTGATAGATTACTCGTCATGGTTGTACCTCTGTCTCTTATACACATCT
>NW_012066949.1:0-406 GCF_000956235.1 Wasmannia auropunctata | reverse complement strand
GTGTGCTCTTCCGATCTTAAATTGCAATAATAAAATAAAAAATTGTAATAATTAATAATTTCTAACTTTATTGCGGAGTAAACTTGGAGGTTACATTGTCCACTTAGCTGGAACCAAGATGGCGGATAGGAATACCTCTTTGAGTATATAGCTGGTATTCATAGTCGATTCTTATATTTAAGACCATCTTAAGTATAGTCTCAAGATGTCATAAGCCAATCACAGAACTGTATTAGCATCTTAAGATATTATTTAAGATGGTATTGAAATAAGAACAGACTATGAATACCGGCCATAGATACCTGGAGGTGGAATGCCTTTGTTCTTTGTAGGCCGCAAGCGAGTCCAAAAGTGGCAAGGAGTGCGAGAGAGAAAGGTATACGAGCTGTCTCTTATACACATCTCT
>NW_012066948.1:0-564 GCF_000956235.1 Wasmannia auropunctata | reverse complement strand
GACGTGTGCTCTTCCGATCTTACTGGTGGATAAACTTTTTCATCTACAAATGGTTCATTCACGGGTGCGAATGATGTACTAACATGCACTAATGCCTTCAACACACATATAAAAGTAATTTATTAAAAAATTAAGCTTTTTAAAAACATTCTTTAGAATAAAAAAGTTTTTATAATAACAATAGATAATAATTTATATTTTATATTATATTGTAGATATTGATTATGATTTTTAATTATGTGTTTCTATTCGTCTAGATAAACTTACTGTTTACTGTTATAAGCTTAAAAGATACATAATACACTGGTCCAAAAAATTAAAGGATCACCTGTTCTAGCCTCTAAAAATAAGCAAACTTCAAGATAGAGCAACTTCGTCAAAAATGATCATATCGAGATGTTCAAAAAAGCATTTTACAGCTTGAAATCTCTAGTTTCCAAATCGATACTTAAGAAAACGATCCTACTGATCTTTCATGGAATTACACGGTTAGAAAAGGAGACCCGACGAATCTTAAAATTTTTTACGAACTTCGACAAGTTCCATGAGATCGGAAGAGCACAC
>NW_012066947.1:0-331 GCF_000956235.1 Wasmannia auropunctata | reverse complement strand
TAAATTTGAAATTTTTAGTTTATAATTAATTTTTTATAATTAAAAAAGCAATAAATATTTTTTGTCGAGAAAGTATCAAAATTTATTTTCTTGAACGTTTAAACATGTTTAAACGTTGTATAATATAATATTATATATAATAATTTTATCGTAATATAATAATTTTTAAAACTAGTTTGATTGTGGGAAAGCTTTTCCTTCATTTTTTTTTAATTAAAAAAAAGTTTTTTAATTTTGCATTTTATGCGCAATAAAATAATATAAAATTATAATTTTGTCATAATCTACAAACATGTTTAAACGTTCAAGAAAAGATCGGAAGAGCACACGT
>NW_012066946.1:0-334 GCF_000956235.1 Wasmannia auropunctata | reverse complement strand
TCCATACATTTTAAAGCATCATGTTATCAAAGTTCTTGGCAAACACCGTTATTAAGCTTTTCTCCAAAAACTCGAAGAAACTTAAAATTGGATGCAATTCCAACAGAATTTTTAAATGTGTCAACAGTTTCTTTCGCTTATCACACAAGTAAATATATATATATATATATATATATATATACATATATATATGGTCATACATTTGAAAAAAAATTATATTTATGAAATATAATTAATGTATAATATTGTCTCCTCAGATTCTGAAACACAGTTAGTAGAGACAAATGTAGAAGCAGCGATTCCAACGGAATTATTTGATAAAAGATCGGAAGAG
>NW_012066945.1:0-403 GCF_000956235.1 Wasmannia auropunctata | reverse complement strand
TCCTTTTTTACTTTTTTTAAAAAAGTCAATTTTGTAACGATTGTATTTTACTTTATATATATAAATATAAAAGTAAAATATAATTTTGAAAAATTTATATTTTTACTAACCGTTACTTCTACATTTTTGTCCGTAAATTTCGAATCTTTGCTGAATTCACCGCTAATTAAAGTTAGGTACAAATCATTATACGTACGTCACCCAGCAAAATAACTTCTGGGAATCCCATTTTACGAGCGATAACAACATTACCGAGTACCAAATATGGATTTTCAACACGTACCTTTTAAATGAAAAGATATATATAAAAGTAAAATACAATTTTGAAAAATTTATATTTTTACTAACCGTTACTTCTACATTTTTGTCCGTAAATTTCGAATCTAGATCGGAAGAGCACACG
>NW_012066944.1:0-397 GCF_000956235.1 Wasmannia auropunctata | reverse complement strand
TTTTACAAAAAGTCAAATTTTAAGAAATAAAAAAGTTTTTTATATATAATTATATATGTATATTTTCAAATTTCAATCATACATATACAGGGTGGACCATTTTAATCCATCCAGTCGAATATCTCGAAAATCAAGCCCGGGAGAGAAAAATATTTCAGGCAAAAGTTTTGGGACTTCGAAGGAGACATAAGATGATAATATTGGTTTGACTCTGAGTGGCGTCGTCAAGGTCAGGACAAGGTTACTTTAAATTTTTTAAACAGAACCCCCTATTTTTCGTTACATATTCTTGTAACTTATTTCGAGAGCTTTCCAAAACATATAGGTAAAATGTATTTTCGGTAAGTAAATCTTGAGTTATGAAGCTTGAAAGTTACAGTACCGTCGACAATAGCAT
>NW_012066943.1:0-477 GCF_000956235.1 Wasmannia auropunctata | reverse complement strand
AGATGTGTATAAGAGACAGGTATTATTCGTGCAAGTAATCTGATGCGCGCTAGGTACTTTTTTTGTACACATGAGCTGCAAAACTTTTGTACCAATAAAATGTTTACGTCAGGTGACAGGTTATGATACCCCAAAAAAGGTAATTTTTGAATATTTTTTAATTTTTACTACTCTTCTTATAACGCGATATTTAACAAGTTATCGATGATATCTGAGATCTGTCTATGCAGTAATTGTTAATTAGGACTTAGAAATCGGTCTGAACTATTAAAATTGTATAAAATCTATTATTTAACAATCGGGCGAAGATATCAATAACACGGGTCAACACAAAATTTGACTTTGACATTAAAGTATGAAATTTCGATAAATTAGATCATAGATGAACGAAAAAAAATTATATGGCCTGAAAAAGTTTGCTTTTGTATCCAGGAGAACGTTTGAACGATATTTTTAAAAATTTGTGATTTTAATCTT
>NW_012066942.1:0-369 GCF_000956235.1 Wasmannia auropunctata | reverse complement strand
AATATAATACCAATATTAAATGTCTGTTGTATGTATGTGTGTCATGTTTCAACGATAGTGAATAAATGGCGCGCGCGAAGCGCGCGCTGTTTTGTTCTAGTTTTTATTAAAAAGTAAATGTTTATTACTTTTATTAAAAGTAATAAATACTTAATAAATACTTAATAAAATATTTATAAAACATAAAATACTCGCTTGAAGTTGGCAAATTATAAAAATAAAAAATTTATTAAAAATAATTAATCAAATAAATCATTTAAATTATTAAAAATAAATCAAATACTTGTATCGGTTAAAGCCTTAGAGTCACATGTTCGCGTTTCGACAGCGCTGCAAACGTAACCAACAAAGTCAGTCGAACTGCTTGCA
>NW_012066941.1:0-474 GCF_000956235.1 Wasmannia auropunctata | reverse complement strand
TGTGCTCTTCCGATCTTAATAAATAATACTTAAACTTTATAGAAAAGTATACTATAGCCCTAAATAATTCAAAAATTTACGATATTTTGCCTACGCCGTTATCGGGGCGTGAATAAATAAAGAATTTTAATTTAAAAAACGACGTAGGCTCGTATAGGCAAAATATCGTGAATTTTTAATTTTTATACTTTAACTTAGTATTTAAACTAACTTATTATTTAAATTTATTAACATAATGTTGTTTCGAAGGGTTTAGTTTGAAATATTAAAAATAAAGAATTTTAATTTAAATCATAAAATAAAATTAATAATAATCTATTAGTACATAGTTACGCACGATACATTATAAAAAAATTGTCTTATTTATATTATGTTTCCTATTGCAGCGTTAGAACTGTTGTAATTTTATTTTATAATTTAAATTAAAATTCTTTATAAACAATAAAACCTAACAAAATTCCTTAATTTAAACTA
>NW_012066940.1:0-437 GCF_000956235.1 Wasmannia auropunctata | reverse complement strand
CGTGTGCTCTTCCGATCTTTACACTTAATTCTATTTGTCCTGAAAGAATATTGATTAGTTTCATGGTTAAAAATACATTTATTATCATTGTAACAAGAACATTGTCTATTAAAATAACACTTATTTTTCGGGGTTCTCATATCCCCAGTCGAACTTCCCCCGCAAAGCTCGACTAAACCTTATTTTCCGTTTTGCCGGGACACTCGGAACGGAAGTGACCTAACTTTCCGCATTCCCAACACTCTTTTTGATTTTCATTTTTATTATTGGTTTTATCTATATATTTTATGTTTTTCAAATTTATTCTTATTAAATTTATTAAATTTATTAAATTTATTTTAAAATTTATTTCGTTTTTCTTTATTTTCCCCTTCCAAATTATTTTCATGAAATTTATCTTTTGTATTATAATTTCTTTTGTCCCATTTTCCATTCAA
>NW_012066939.1:0-421 GCF_000956235.1 Wasmannia auropunctata | reverse complement strand
TGTACTATTTTCTAAAAAATTGTGGATTTTCATGAAATATTACTTTTATCATTTCCTTGATTTTAGAAAATTGTAATTTGTGGTATTTTTGCGTAGATGTTTCTACCTTTAAATAAATATTTTTACAAAAATAAACAAATTTTTACGAAATAATAAAAATTTCTACAAAATTTCTATTTTTGTAGTTTTTTGTAGTTATTCATCAAAATTTTTTCCGCCAGGGAGTGAATTAAAATGGCGCTTTGATCATTTAATTGGCGTTTTGTCATGTGATTTAGACAGCCAATCAGACTATACTCTTCAATGTCGCATCTCTGTCTTCTAGGACTCTAGGCTAAACCAATGAGAATCTTAAGGCGATGCTGGAAGGTCGCCATATTTAGTGATATTTGTACGAGGTCGATAATGCAGTCTGCTCAAA
>NW_012066938.1:0-522 GCF_000956235.1 Wasmannia auropunctata | reverse complement strand
GACGTGTGCTCTTCCGATCTAGTCCTGTATTATGTTGGATGATTTATAATTGCGTAATGCAACTGAAGAATTAAGAAAATTTAATATTAAACAACTTTAAATAAATATTTTAAATAAAAATTCAAATATTGAGCCGTTTAAAAAAAGAAACTTTATGAAGTACGAGACATCTTTATTGTTTGTCTTATCAAGAAAGCAATTATAACGACTATTTTAAGAAACTAACATACGAACGCTTTTATCTGTAATTGATGAAAATTACAAAAGTACGGAGAACTTTTAAGATAAAGCATGATAAAAAATATCAACTTCGTATTTTTCTGATGAATTCTTGAAGAACTAAAAAGTGAACTACAAGAACTACTCTTACGAAAAAGACGCACCGGCTAGGGATTGTAATTTGTGTAATCCAAATACTACAATAATTACAGGAAAATATTACAATAACTACACACAAATATTACAATAAATCTATGTGGTTTTTTCGCACTACGGTCAATGGATTATAGGAAAATATTACAG
>NW_012066937.1:0-792 GCF_000956235.1 Wasmannia auropunctata | reverse complement strand
TTTTTAATTTTAATTTTTTTAATTTTTAAAAATCAAAAGATTAATTAAAATTTGGTATTTATTAGAATATTATATTTAATTGAACAATTCAGAAGCTAAAATTAACCCTTTGAAGCACAACATTTTTCATTTTTCACCCTTTAACATTTTTCTTTACATGGAAAACAGTTGAAATTTATTACTCGGGGGTTTTCGGGGTCGCTGATTACGTATATGACCTCAGATTTCCAAAATTCAAAATGGCGGATCCAAGATGGCGGACCTAATTAGGAAAAAGTTGCTTGATTGAGATGAAAGTGGGTACTCGGGGGTTTTCTGAGTCGCTGCATATGTATATGACCTAAAATTTCCAAAATTCAAAAAGGAATAAACATTTCCAGGCAAAAATACACGTTATTTTTAAAATTCTTGTTCCGCCATTTTGAACGCCATCTTGGACGCATAAAAATTGAAAACTGATTGCATATTCATACTCAGCGCCTCAAAAAACCCCCGAGTAAATATTTTCAGATCAAAGTATATTATTTTTAAAATGTTTGATCGGCCATTTTGAATCCGCCATTTTGAATTTTAGAAATCTGACCCCGGATTCGTCATCACCCGGGGAAAAAAGTTCCATATATAATTATATATAATTATATACAAAATATGTCCATATAATATGTTTCTTTCCTTTGTAAAATTATTCTTTAATACAAAATTGATAATAATAAGAAGGAAACATAAAAAATGATTAAAAGAATAATTGTTATATGGTTTTTTTTTTACAAAAATAAAGTTTGAAGAAATGAG
>NW_012066936.1:0-300 GCF_000956235.1 Wasmannia auropunctata | reverse complement strand
CATTATAGATTGCGATCTGCATTGCGATTGATAATATAGTTGCGTTCAGCAAACAAAGCAGCTCGATGTATATATATTCGCATATATTATTAAGATAATTTATTAAATTTTGTTCATAACAATACTTACCTGTGCATTAAATTTAATTGTACGTTTATTATTATACGAACTTAACCTTTATCAGCTTTATCATTCTCGGTAAAAATGTCAGTAGTCATCACGTGACTAAAAAGTCGTCAAGCCATTGGCTAAGATTGAGATTGAAGATTGAAAAAATAGACGGAATTCTAATTTCCAAAC
>NW_012066935.1:0-440 GCF_000956235.1 Wasmannia auropunctata | reverse complement strand
CTGCCGGCGGACAGTAAGTTGCGCCGCCCCTGCCTACCATCCGTACGCGGCCCGTAATTTTGCTAACTATTTCTCGTTATAATTTGAAAACTAAGCTTCGAACAAAATTTTTGTAAAGGAAAAATCGTCTTAGAATTGAGTCAAGAATACGTCTTTTCAGGGACACCGGGGTTATTCTGAATCACCCTGTATATCTATATATATATATATATATATATATATATACACATATATATATATATCTTGTTCATATATAACGATATTTCCTTTTTTTATTAATATTACAACAATTTCATATATTTTATTATTTTCTAACTGAATAATATTGTCAGGATGAACATGTTTCAATGTAAAGTTATTTATTTTAATGCTAGATATAATAATATATTCCTCTTCTTTATATGTATATGTGTTAGAGGTATTAAATACACACTTATCAA
>NW_012066934.1:0-535 GCF_000956235.1 Wasmannia auropunctata | reverse complement strand
GACGTGTGCTCTTCCGATCTTATTACGCTGATTGTTTTTATATTTTCGTGGATCTTTCCGTAATTTTTGGGGTTTTAATATATGATGACGTTTTTACAACGTTATATTTTTAAGTTCATTAACTTATAATTTTATATTATTTAATATAATGATAAATTAACATAATAAGATAATATAATGATAATTGTTACATTTTCATTTAATGTGTTCAATTTTGATCAATTTTCATTATTATTTTTAATTTATTTCATTAATTTCCTTATTCGGTTCAGCAGCGCCAAATGTTTTAACATGAAAAAAATTATAAAAATAGATTTTTTTATTTTGTACCTCTTTACTTCTTAGTGATGACACTTAGATTGTGTAACGCAATTTTGTAATAAAATCAAATAATTAAAAGAAAATAAAATAACTACTAGCACTTGAATTGCAATAGAAAAAGTTTTAAATGAATTAAAAGATACGTATTACTTGGGTTTAACTTTTTTTAAATTTAAAAATACTATCTCACCTAAGATCGGAAGAGCACACGTCT
>NW_012066933.1:0-667 GCF_000956235.1 Wasmannia auropunctata | reverse complement strand
GGTGGATTCATCCCTTTAAACCGTTTTTTAGCACCAACTGATAATTTCTAAATTCATCTATTTATGTGACCTCAAAGTGTACCAAGTTTCATTAAAATCAGAATTTGACACTTCGCGAGGTTCCCTTGTAAGTTTGCGAAGTTCCATGGCTTGAATTAAAAATCGCACGTAAATGAGGTTTACAGCGTTCGAAAGCGTGAATCTTTAGCTTTAATTTGAGCACTCGACCAGTATTGTGCGATTTTTTTTCACTGAGTTATTCAACATTGAAGCAAAAATGACCATTTTTCGAAAGTAGAGACTTTAAGCTTTAAAATGCTTTTTTGATCATTCCGATACGATCATTTTTGACGAACATTTTTACACTCTCTTGAAATTTGCCTATTTTTAATGGTCAGAATGGGTGATGCTTTAATTTTGCTGTCGAGTATATGTATATACTATATGTATATATGGGGCATTCCATCCCAAGTCAGCCACCCGTGAACTTTTGGATTTTTGATTTGGCTGAAATTTTTATATACATATTATAGTACCCATCAAAAGAAGTTACCATGATTTTTTTCAAATTTTTTTTATCAACATAGTCATGAGATACGAATTTTTTTCAAAATTCGCAGTTCCAATTTTCAAATGCCTATAACTTTACGAAAAATAATCCAAATGA
>NW_012066932.1:0-370 GCF_000956235.1 Wasmannia auropunctata | reverse complement strand
GACGTGTGCTCTTCCGATCTATGTAGCTCCTGTAAATAACTTTATGCATTCATTATTTAACCAAGTGGACGTATTTTTTAATCAAAAACTTGTATCGCCGCCAAATAACGCTTACGCTTATAGAGCCTACATAGAAACATTACTTAATTATGGGCCAGCTGCAAAAAATTCTCATTTAACAAGCGTACTTTGGTATGGAGATACAAGCGGTGTAATGGATACTTCGCTTAAATCAAACGCAGGTTTTGTAAAACGACGTTCATTAACAACCAAGAGCAAGAAGATCGATCTTACGGGCCATTTACATTGTGATGTTTTCAATCAAGAAAGATTTTTGATAAATGGTGTCGAAATGCGTTTGCGGATGGTG
>NW_012066931.1:0-370 GCF_000956235.1 Wasmannia auropunctata | reverse complement strand
GACGTGTGCTCTTCCGATCTTCTTAAACCTTGATATGTTTCAGTACGTAATTCTTTTTGATGATTTTTACAATAATTTATTCTATCTTTTTCAATTTTTACATAATTATCTACAAGCCATTGTTGATATAGACGACGACCTAATAAAAATATGTTAAATTCATTACGAATAGCCATGCGATATTTAATATACTGATTTCTAGTTATTTGTTTATTACTATTTAATTTTTTAAAATTACAATGCCATCCTTGAGTACCATAAAATAAAGGATATATCCATGGTTCAACATTTGGATCCATAGTACTAACATTTTGTAATGTTTTAGTATTTCTTTTACGTATTGTTACATATGATTCTGGAATTTCTCCAT
>NW_012066930.1:0-300 GCF_000956235.1 Wasmannia auropunctata | reverse complement strand
TAAAATTTTGCGGGCAGTTACTACCTTTTCAATTTCGGCCCTGCGCTGTGGCCAACTTCTAACTTTTGCGTTGACTTGTAATGTTTTCATCTGATCATAGTACACACGGGGACATGAATGCCTTAACACTTGAAGTTACACGATGAGAGAAGAAGGCGTTTCTCATTGGATCAGGAACGCGCTCTGAAGACGCGTTTCTGATTGGAACACGCTCGATACGTGCAACTTCAAGTGTTAAGGCATTCGTGTCCCCGTCTGTACTCTCGTTAGTGTGAGAGTCGGAAGTTGGCCACATCGCAG
>NW_012066929.1:0-436 GCF_000956235.1 Wasmannia auropunctata | reverse complement strand
AACCACTTTTATGCCAAGCATACTGAATAAATTTTGAAATCTGGGAGATGAAAATTGAAAATGTGTCAATGAATTGNGTTTTAAAATAGAATCTCTTGAATGAAGTTTAATTTCTAAATCTAGAAGCATGACCATATCCGAAAAATGTTTTATAAAATTTTTCCATAATCTAAAACCGTGTACGTCTAACGGTTGTATTTGCCCTGTTGTTCCAGCTGGTATAGTTAAGGTAACAAAATTTTCTACTGATTCTGGTCTATTTCTGGCAACTACGTCAGAACAATGACCATGAGTCTAATAATAGAACTGATTTAGGACCAACATTCGGGAAAAAAACTTCCCTTAACCACATTTCAAAATGATTTGACGTTAATTTTCCAGATTTAGAAGTCATGACATAAATATTGTCATGTTTAAAGATCGGAAGAGCACACGT
>NW_012066928.1:0-325 GCF_000956235.1 Wasmannia auropunctata | reverse complement strand
CGTTTGAATTGAGAACTGCTGCCATGCGTTGACCGCGTGCTCGTAGTCGCTCTCGGATACAGTGTTATCTGTCAACGAACTATAAAACGATTCGCGCGGTGGTAAATTCGTATCCTCCAACTTTTCATAGCAGTCAATATATTCGTATGGAAACACGCCTTTTCGTGTCAGTAATTCGAAATGGTCAGCTGATAAATTACAAAATTCGCGCTGCATTATCCGTAGTTTATCTTTCGCGAGATATGAAGCCAATTTTTCGAGACTTGAACTGAGAAATTTGTATGAGTCAATGAATCGTAATTGTATGAGATCGGAAGAGCACACG
>NW_012066927.1:0-451 GCF_000956235.1 Wasmannia auropunctata | reverse complement strand
GTTGAATCTATGAAACGTCATTTTATAATTATCGTACAAGGTCGTAAACTATTACCTTTTCCGAGGCAATAAATATTTTTTTCGAAATATATATTATTTCAAAGAACATTGTTATACTTTCATATACGGAAGTGTTATTGCGTACTGTACAAACAGTATGACAAAATAAGAACAATTTTTACATACATTAATTTTGTTATGTTTAATGTTTCATGGATATACTGCTTCGTAAAGCAGTTTATATTTGTCCATCTTGTGGCGAAAGCACGACAACGGAGAAACAAAATAACATAAATGCATATTACTTTAACTATACAAGTTGTAATAAAACGCTGTGTTACTTGCTAGTCTTAGCCTGAAGTTTCTTTTTAGTTCTCAGTTGATTATTTTGTTGAAATATAAATCACTTTTTGTTTTTATTGTAACCTTTTTTAATAAAAGAGATCGGAAG
>NW_012066926.1:0-341 GCF_000956235.1 Wasmannia auropunctata | reverse complement strand
CACTTTTAGAATTAAATAATTTCGACAGTTGTGCTGAATTGTGCTAGGTTTGTGCTATATTGTGCTAGGTTTGTGTTACATTGTGCTAGAATATTAAACCCGTAATGCGAAAAATGCGTCAATTCATTTAAAAAAACCATATTTTTAATCAGCCCCCATTTTTTTTTTTTTTTCAATTTTCTCAATTGTGCCAAGTTGTGCTAGGTTATGCTAATATTGTGCTAAAGTTTTACTTTTAAATAGTGATAACAAAAGAAGTTATAACAAAAAATAATTTTATACGATTTTACATACAATTAACGTTTACATTCGCATCAGATCGGAAGAGCACACGTCTGAAC
>NW_012066925.1:0-317 GCF_000956235.1 Wasmannia auropunctata | reverse complement strand
ACGTGTGCTCTTCCGATCTATCCTATTGATCTTTCATGGAATTACACGGATAGAAAGGGAAATCCGACGAATCTCAAATTTTTTTACGAACTTTGACAAGTTCCATGGCGCGAATAAAAAATCGCATGCAAATGCAGTTTTCCAGTTTTCGAAAGAGTGAATCTTTACCTTCAATTTACTTTTTTGTTGAGCGTTGTACAATTTTTTTTCACCGATTTATTCAACATTGAAGCAAAAAGGACCATTTTTGCTTTAATGTTGAATAACTCGGTGAAAAAAAATCGTAGAATGCTCAACAATAAAGCAAATTGAAGGTA
>NW_012066924.1:0-629 GCF_000956235.1 Wasmannia auropunctata | reverse complement strand
TTACTTTTAATAAAAGTAATAAACTTTTACCTTTTAATAAAAGTATTAAGTATTTATTATTTTTACTTTTTAATAAAAGTAATAAATACTTAATAAAATATTTATAAAACATAAAATACTCGCTTGAAGTTTGCAAATTACAAAAATAAAAAATTTATAAAAAATAATTAATCAATTAAATCATTTAAATTATTAAAAAAATAATCAAATACTTGTATCGGTTAAAGTCTTAGAATTTAGCCGCGTTCTGATTGTGAACTAATCACATGTTCGCGTTTCAACAGCGCTGCAAACGTAACCAACAAAGTCAGTCGACTGCTTGCTATCGTCGAGTGAACGCCTCGTGTGTCAATAAATCGTCGTGGGTTAGTAAATAGTGCGCGTGTTTCTTTTCTCGACTGAGTTTTAAATCGACGAATAATTAATCAACACGGATTGATAATTATTAACTACTTAATACATTCGGTATTAAAGTCAGTCGACTGCTTGCTATCGTCGAGTGAACGGGTCGCGTTAATAAATCGCCGTGTGTTTCTTCGTGTGATTTTTCAGTGGACGAATAATTAATCGTCAGTGATTGTAAAGTACGTAATAGTACGGAACTGAGTCGACAAGGCACACAGGGGATA
>NW_012066923.1:0-546 GCF_000956235.1 Wasmannia auropunctata | reverse complement strand
CACCCATGAACTTTCTGAAACGTGCTTAACATTGTAATCGTCCGAGAACCGATGCTCCGATCACCTATAAATATTGATTACTAATAAGAGTATACCAATGGTATCAATCTTTTTAATAGATGTCAAAAAAATGGAATATGTATTAGTTAAGATATATTTTGTTTATATAAAATATAAAGTTTGCATATAAAATATTAACAAATATGAAGTTACAATTTTTATTAAAACTTAATTTTGTATATATATGCGAAATGGCATTTGAAATAAAGGAATTAAAAATAAATACCCAAGGAGAACAGAAAAGTCAAAATAATATCAATTTGACGTCAAATTGACCGAATTTACGTCATTTTTTACATCATGATTAAAATCTAGATTTCAAATGACTAAAGAATGACTTTATATAAACTTTTTTTTATAGTATCGATCTTTTTGATTTTTAGAAAAATGTGAACGTTTCTTGATTGTATATATAGCAAGTATTTATTTTTAATTCCTTTATTTCAAATGCCATTTCCCAACTTATACAAAAATTAAGTCTTAGTA
>NW_012066922.1:0-576 GCF_000956235.1 Wasmannia auropunctata | reverse complement strand
GACGTGTGCTCTTCCGATCTGTTGTTGTGTATATGTCTTCAAGTTATGAAGTTTTTTTAATTGTAGTTTTTTGCTAACAGAGTTTTGACAATAAAAAGTGTCACACATTTACGACAACTCTTTGGCAAAAAGATGTATAGTTTTTCAGATTTAAATTATATATGAATACTTACAAACCTGCCACGAGATGGCGTTTGTTGATAACTGTTTCTCGCATTTAAAATTTTGTCAAGCTCTCTATATAACCAATATCTAATCGAAGTTTAGACATGTCATAATTATTTGTGCACTATTCATATGTGCACTTAGTATGAGATATGAATATTGTTTTTGCCACAAAAACATGTATATTTTATAAATATAAAAATATTTTATATGTGAAACTTTTAAAAATTTTAAATAAACATTTTTTAAACATTAAAAAAATATTTCTTCAAACATTAAAATAAACATTTTTCAAACGTTAAAAACATATTTTTTTAAACGTTAAATAAATGTTTTTTAACCGTTAAAAAAATATTTCTTTAAACGTTAAAATAAATGTTTTTCAAACGTTAAAGATCGGAAGAGCACACG
>NW_012066921.1:0-338 GCF_000956235.1 Wasmannia auropunctata | reverse complement strand
TGTTCTCAAGCAGAAGACGGCATACGAGGAATAATTGTCCTGATTTAAGAAGGTGCGGAGTTTGCAGAGAAGAAGGTAATGTGTAAAGAACTTATCTGTGGTGATAATCTCTTTTCTTTCTGTCTCCCATTAATTTTTTTTTTAAATATCACCATTTTTATTGTTCTCAATTATTGTAATCTAAATTGTACAATTATTTTACATTTTGAACTGCTCTTTTACAGGTCATACGAGGACCAATTGTCCTGATGTAAGAAGGTGCGGAATTTGCAGAAGGGCAGGTAATGTGTAAAAAAACTTGTCTTTGGTCATATTCTCTTTTCTCTCTGTTTCCCATT
>NW_012066920.1:0-622 GCF_000956235.1 Wasmannia auropunctata | reverse complement strand
TATATATATGTATATATATATATATCAAGAGATACGGTAGTGTCTCACGCCAAGTATGCGCACGCGTGCATACGGGTCGTAAGACCGAGCCGTGTCTTTTTATATTAGAATATTTTTTTGCAAATACGATTATTTTCGGGATTTAATCTAAAAGCAGTCAAGCTATAATTAAGTTTAAAATAAATTTTTTTATTATTGCAATAAAATACATACATGTGTTCAAAATATTCACTATATTGATCAAAACATATCTGTAGTTTTCGTGGAAAGCTTGCTTAAACTTATTCTAATTCTTGAATTGTTATTTTGTGAAAAATATTTTTTATTCTTTTTATCATGTTTTCCGGAGTGATAGGACATTGAAAATATAAGCCAGCTCTTTCGAATATTTTTTAAAAATTCAACTATTTTCGAGATATAAATTTAAAAAAGTCAGATTATAAATTTGAAGCACATTTTTTTATTGTAATAAATGTTCGAAAACTTCAAAATATTCATCATTTGAAATATGCTTGTAATCTTCATGGGAAGCTTCTAAATCATGAAGTAAGAATAAGCGTTTAAATCATGAAGTAAGAATGAAAGAACTGGTTTATATTTTCAATGTCCTATCACTCCGGAA
>NW_012066919.1:0-340 GCF_000956235.1 Wasmannia auropunctata | reverse complement strand
TTTTAAAAAAAGGCATGACATCGATACTTGCATATTTCGAAATGTATTGTTGTCACTTTTCCACGAAGTTAATTGTGTATGAAAATACTGAACAATTAAGAGCAATGTAAAGCTGGAACTACATATATTTTGAAAGATAGAGTACCTTTTTTATATTCACTTCATATACATAGTATTTCGTACAATTATAACCATATATTTGTTTTCACTTTCTTTAGAAAATAATCAAACATGTGTATATCGATGTTGTAATGCTAGTGTTCGATAAATTCTATGTTATTACATAACATTTTCAAAATATATACAATGTACAATATTATAGATCGGAAGAGCACACGTC
>NW_012066918.1:0-425 GCF_000956235.1 Wasmannia auropunctata | reverse complement strand
GTCGAACTCTTATTATCCAAATGGATAAAATTCGGATAACAAGAGCTCAGTTACGAGCTCTTGTTATCCTTATATTTGGAACTGGACACTTGTTCATATAAATAAAGATGCAGATAAAACGGAGTTCTACTGTATTAGATAAACTGTACCATTATTGCATTAACGTATTGTAAACGATATAGCGGTCTAAACT
Organism: Wasmannia auropunctata; assembly: GCF_000956235.1. NCBI lineage: Eukaryota > Metazoa > Arthropoda > Insecta > Hymenoptera > Formicidae > Wasmannia > Wasmannia auropunctata. The sequence goes on along the minus strand of NW_012066918.1, from coordinate 232 downwards.
CACCCTTCGGCCGAGGAGACAGAATGGCTGGATTTTTCTAGACAATATCGATAACGACGATTTATCCACGTTACATCCCTGTACACTTTTCATTACAACGAGGGAATATGCGGGTTACGCGGAGTGTTCGGTTCGAACGATGTTATCCTTAACGGCCAAATCCTCTACAATCTGATTGTGCGCACTCTAAACGTTTCTGCTGCGATAGAGTATCCCAGGTATATAAAAAAAA
>NW_012066917.1:0-611 GCF_000956235.1 Wasmannia auropunctata | reverse complement strand
TAATGTATACAATTTTAAATGTTTTTTATTCGATCCAGCAGCGCCAAGTGTTTTAACATAAAAAAAATTATAAAAATAGATTTTTAAATTTGTACTGTTACCTCTTTATTTTTAGTGATGACACTTAGATTGTGTAACGCAATTTTGTAATAAAATAAATATTTAAAAGAAATAAAATAACTACTAGCACTTGAATTGCAATAGGAAAAGTTTTAAATGAATTAAAAGATACGTATTACTTGGATTTAACTTTTTTTAAATTTAAAAATACTATCTCACCTAGTTATATTTTTTTAAAGTAGTACAACAGTTTATTTTATAGGTAATGCAGACACCTAAGACTTACATGATATTCTCTTTGTAATTAGCACAATTTAAGGATTTTCGTACTTTCTTAGAAAATATATAATTATGAGATTATAATTTGTACTTATGACTAAAGGAAACGTAATTTTGATGGGATTATAACTTGGCGCCTTTTATTGATATCAAATCTTTCATATAAGTAATATACTTATGACTTAAGTAAGGAAACGTAATTTTTATAGGATTATAACAAGCGCCTTTTATTGATATCAAATCTTTTATATAAGTAATATACTTATGACTTA
>NW_012066916.1:0-479 GCF_000956235.1 Wasmannia auropunctata | reverse complement strand
ACCAAAACGCGATCCGATGAATAGAATTTGAACGGTGAGCTATTGAAGTTCACGAATGAGTGCGCGTGAAATTCGCGCGCTCAGGATCGGCACGACCGAGACCGGCGCGAGACACTTCAAATGTTTGCATCGTGTCATAACGTGTTTCTTATTACTCTGCTTTGCATTTAATTTAATTAGTTAGTCAAAAATGTTTAAAACATGATGAATTTGTTATAATAGTTTAAAAATTGTTTAAAACGTGCAAATAATTTAAAAATAATAAAAAATCTTTATAAAGTGTCAAAGGTGTTAAAAATGTCAAAGGTGTTGAAAAATTCTGCAATTTATTTTAAAAATGCAAAAATATTCAATACAATTTTAAAATTGTTTACAAAACCTTATTATTGCTACAAAAATATAAAAATTAATTAAAATACCACACAAATACTTTTAAAAGTTAAAAATTGTTTAAAATATCTTAGATCGGAAGAGCACAC
>NW_012066915.1:0-480 GCF_000956235.1 Wasmannia auropunctata | reverse complement strand
TTGTATTTCTTTAATATTTTCCGATATTAATTAATTATTTAGTGTACAAGTAGATTTCGTATAAAAGAAAAAGTAATTTTTTTAGAAAAAATAATGATAATCTCGGTACGTAATTGTTAAGAGAGCCCTTGTAGCACCTTTAGCATTTGTCGTATCATCATGCCTGAGCGCGCGAAATTTCAGCTCTGTGATTAGCCTACTTTAATTGCTACTAATTTAAAAACTATTCTAGTCTCGACATTTTCGTATTAGGATTTTAGTCTTAGAATATTCTAAAGAATCCGCACTTAAAAGGAAATCCGCGAGTTTTGGGACAACCTGTATGAGTAGTAAAAACGAAAAAGTATTAAAAAATTTCCTTTTTTGGGGTTCATATCTGTCACCTGACGTAAACCTGACGTAAACATTTTATTGGTACAAAAGTTCGGTAGCTTATACAGTCACCAAACTAATTGACCGGACACTGCGTTAATATATCGA
>NW_012066914.1:0-371 GCF_000956235.1 Wasmannia auropunctata | reverse complement strand
AATTTTGATTGTCCGCAATATTATAACATTACGGTTCAAGTAACTAAACATCTTCAGTAACAATAATATAGTTTTAACAAAGTCACAGTACTATTTACATATTATTGTATTAATTATATTATTTCTTTATTATGACAATATTTTTGTATTTCAATTCATTATAGTATTTTAATTTCTACAACCCATTAAAAATAGTTGATGTGCTATTTGTTCAAATTTTTATAGTTACAGTAACTATTTTTTTCTCTGAGTGTATTTGAACGAATACTTTCCGAAGCACGCGAACGTTGTTATTAATTAATAATAATGCACTGTTATATTTATAGCGTCAAACTAAACTTTATTTAAGTCGCCACTGCTCCTACTTAATA
>NW_012066913.1:0-303 GCF_000956235.1 Wasmannia auropunctata | reverse complement strand
CGTGTGCTCTTCCGATCTGTTTCCATATTTATTTATATGGTTTAGATTTTACTGTGGTCACGGATTGTCATGCGGTTGTGTTTGCGATCAATAAAGCAAACCTGAATCCGCGTATTGCTCGGTGGACGTTGCGTCTGCAGAATTACAAATTTAAAATTGCCCACAGGAAAGGCGAACGAATGGCCCATGTAGATGCCCTTAGTAGGGTAGTGGCTTCTGTAAATTCTATATCTCTCGAAAAAGAATTGCAATTACGCCAACTTTCCGATGCTCATATTCAAACCATCGCTGAATTTTTAGAGA
>NW_012066912.1:0-400 GCF_000956235.1 Wasmannia auropunctata | reverse complement strand
TCTTCTTCTTCTTGTTCTTTTAATTCTTCAATATTTGTTGATCTATTTTCAATAACTTCACTTTCTTCTTCCGAATCTTGTAATCCAGTGTCTGAATTAGTTTCTTCATGTTTTATGAGGATTTTAGTCTTATTAATCTCTTCTTTCTTTGCTTGTTTAATATTCATAAATATTACATCTCGTGATACAACTTTCTTTCAGTTTTATTAAATAGTCGATATCCATTCGGTGCATATCCCACAAAAATAAATTTCTTACTTCTGTCATCCAATTTCTTGATCTAACCAAGTGTTTTAACAAAAACATTACAACCAAACAAATGTACACTACTTAAATCAGGTTTTTCCATAGTCCAGAGTTCCACTGATGTACAATCAACAGATCGGAAGAGCACACGTCT
>NW_012066911.1:0-680 GCF_000956235.1 Wasmannia auropunctata | reverse complement strand
GATTCAGTGTATTTTGTAATATTATATAATAGCAATTGAGAAAGACTAAGTAAGCCGAAACTAGTCTCGCGTTTTTTAATTTTAATTTTATTTAAATGACTTATTAAAGAAAATTTTTATTAATTGACACCCTTTGTTTTATGCTCGTCTTTGGCCTATTGTCCTGTCTTTTTTATTGTTTATATATAACAAGCTGGTAATTTATTTAATAAAAGTAATAATAAATTTAATCTGAATGTACATCGAATAAAAATAAAGTTTAGTTATTAAAAATACAATAGTAGAGCCTTCTTACATACAATCAAACGTATATATACTTTATATTAATACTCTACATATAATCGCTTTTATATTGTACGCATTAATAATTTAAACTTCTGTTATAAGCTATTTAAATCATTTTTGCAGCATAAAATGCATGCAAGAAATTGAAATTTATATCTTATACATAATTTTAATCCACACGCCTGTAATACTCGCTTGCACACATATATACATATATAAAAGTCTAGCAGCGTCAAGTTTTTTTACATGAAAAATTGTATTTAAATTAATTTTTTCTTTTGTACTGTTATTGCCTTTTTAATTTTTTGTGATGAAACCTTTTATTTCATAGAAATATTAATTACAGTGTCATTTAGTAATGCATGTCACTTGGGTCAAGTAAGTTAACGCAATTT
>NW_012066910.1:0-400 GCF_000956235.1 Wasmannia auropunctata | reverse complement strand
ACGTGTGCTCTTCCGATCTATGGTCAATATCAGGATCAGAATGCGCGACAACATGGTCTGTAACATTCATAAGAATGAGACGCAATCCAAGCAGCAAATTTTGTCGGAGCATTACATAGTTGTTACATATATAATTCGATTAAAGTTAATAATGGTACATAATGGTTGTTATATTATAATGTGGTTAATTAATATAAACAATAGATATATATATATATTAGATAATGTATATGTCGTCACGTTTAGCGATGTTAGATTTTTTCATAATAAAGTCAAGAAGCGACAATAAATAGACAATGCTATTCAAAGTAAAGACAATGCTAATAAAAAAAAATATTCAAACGTTATTAAATCTTGTATTTCGAACATCACTAATTCGTGGCTACAGTAACTGCGGTTA
>NW_012066909.1:0-745 GCF_000956235.1 Wasmannia auropunctata | reverse complement strand
GTTCAGACGTGTGCTCTTCCGATCTTCTTTTTCCCTAATCTTCCTGTAGTATATTTTATTTTTCAGCTTCAGTCTATTTTCGTCAGTCTGCAAATCCTTGTTTTGTTTTTGGTCTTTCAGTATTTCTTCTAATGTTATTAAGTTCACGATTTTTAAGTCCTCTTGATTTTCATGTGCCTCCAGTTTGGGTTTCTACTTAACCGGGTTTCTACTTAAACAGTCTGCCTCCAGGTTATTCTTACCCGGGTGGTATATTATTTCCATATCATATTGTGATAGGTAATACGTTAGGTCACCTAGTTCTTCATCTGTTCTTGCTTTAATATTTAGTTTTTCCAGCGGTTTGTGGGTAAAGACTTTGAACGATCTGCCTATGAGCCAGTGTTGCCAGTATTTCACTGCTTCTTTTATTCCTAGGCACTCTAGGTATATGGCCTTCTTTCTTTTTTGAGCTTCGTTCAGCTTCTTCGAAAAATACGCCACCGGTTTTTCTATCACTTTTCCTATTTCTTCGTCCAGTTGTGGTTGTTTTAATACCGCTCCTATACCTTTCAGACATGCATCCGTGTAAATATGTATTGGTAGAGCTGGATCGAAGATAGCTAAAACCGGTTGAGTACAAAGCAAGTTTTTTATTTTTTCGAAAGCTTCTTGACAATCGTCCAACCAGACGAATCTTTGCCCTTTCCTCAATAAATTGTGTAGTGGATCCAGTATTAAGATCGGAAGAGCACACGTCTGAACT
>NW_012066908.1:0-708 GCF_000956235.1 Wasmannia auropunctata | reverse complement strand
GCACTTCAATAAATTAAATAAGGACATTCCACGTGTTTGAGTGACCAGAAGATATTGTAAGAAGTTCATTTAAAGGTACCACTGACACTGAAAAGTCTGCTTTATCGACCTTGTACAAATTTGGCCGACTTTTCAGCATCCTCTTAAAGTATAATAAATATTTTTTAAATGGTGCATACCACAATTTAGAAGAATTAATTCGAATGTCTTAGCAAAAATGATAAGAAACGCTTACTCAAATAGAAGTGAATAAATTGATTATTAACATAATTTACATCATGTAAAATGTAAATTATATCATAAATTGATTTAATTTAATAAAATAGTAAAGTACATAAGTACTTTATAAATGTTTTATGTTATTAATTATTATATGAGTCCAGTAATACCGCAAGATTTTAAGGCTTGTCCCTATTAGTGTGCTCTCCTGTTTTCACTGTCAGCCGGCTGACTCGGCTAACCCATAACTTGTGTAATGGTCGTGATGTGACAGTGATGCGTGTGATACGCATATTGAAATTGTAAACCGCGATGTGAATCTCTTTTGATAGTGCTATGGATGAATAAAACTATAGAAGCAGTAAAATTAGGAACACCGATAAATATTGCTAGCAAATTTATAAGGTTCCACGATCATCTCTTCATAGCAAGATTGTAAAAAAATATATTCATGAAAAGACTGGACCAGGTATCAGATCGGAAGAGCAC
>NW_012066907.1:0-307 GCF_000956235.1 Wasmannia auropunctata | reverse complement strand
AATTAAACTTATAATTAGTTAAGAAAGTTAATCCATAATAAAATTTATTAAATTAAAAGTTAACTTAATAAAAAAGTTATAAGTTATAAGTTAAATTTTTTTTATTTTATAATTTTAGAATTTCTAAATAAAATATATTTGCAGGAATCGAAAAACGCCCACACGGTACAAAGCGGATCTTGGTACTTTCATATAAAATTAGTGTGAATCTTACAATTTTCGATTCATATGACACCACGTGGCCGCAAATCGCGTGTTTCTCCGCAGCTCCGAATCGAGTACTATGTAATATCACAATTAAATTGCC
>NW_012066906.1:0-393 GCF_000956235.1 Wasmannia auropunctata | reverse complement strand
ATAAGCGGGCACTGTTTGAATATGAGCTTCACTAAATTCTTGAATATGTGCAGAGACACAAAGTAACGTGACTAAGTTTATCCAGATGAACAATGTGAACGCAAGTAGCCGCATAATGAAAGTTTAATCTGTAGTCACTCTTATTCCGTTGCTATTGTAAATCTAATAAATATCTGCATTAATTATAAAACCAATTTTGAAGTGCACAAAGATGAAGTCATTTTATTCAAATACAAATTTTTTATCGCGTAAGTATATATACAGTCACCAAACTAATTGACCGGACACTGCGTTAATATATCGATAATTTCTAAAAATTCAAGATAGAGCAACTTTGTCAAAAATTATCATAACATAACAATCGAAAAAGCATTTCACAGTTTAAGATCGGAA
>NW_012066905.1:0-310 GCF_000956235.1 Wasmannia auropunctata | reverse complement strand
TTGCTTAATTTTTTGTTTATCCCTCCAACAAACTTTTTTTTTAATTTTTTGAATTATTTTTTTACTAAATTAAAGGTTATTTTAATACGAATTCAACCATGTGTGACAAAGTTGTTTTCCGAAGTATCATTTTTGAGAAATAATTATAAACGCCTCTATATGCACACCATCCTTGCTCGTTTACGCGGCGCGCACGCAGCAATTCTTCACGCAGCACGTTCTACTCGCATTTTTGCATTTAACAAGAGATAACGATGAAAGCAAATCTATTTCCGCAATATTCTGCGGATGTATAACTATGAATCGTTTA
>NW_012066904.1:0-428 GCF_000956235.1 Wasmannia auropunctata | reverse complement strand
GTTAACAATTACTGCATAGACAGATCTCAAAAATTGTCATTAACTTGTTAAACATCACGTTATAAACAAATGGATAGCGCGAGAGGCTTAGAACTTCTTTTGTGTGATTTATTAACGTTAAATAACAATTATCAGGCAGATGCCCTGGTAAAAAAATTTTCTGAATTTGTCTGAAAATTTCGCTGAAAATGCCTGAAAACATTTTTCAGGGATTTTTAGTAAGATTCGGAGCCTTTTTCAAGGAAATTCAAAGACTTTCAGCAATATCTCCGAAAATCATTTACAAAGTATCTGAAAGTTGTTGAATTTCGCTGAAATTAGAGATTTCAGTGATGTCTCTGAAAATTATACTTTCATGGTTTCTCACTTTTCAGAGACTGTCAGCGATTTCTCTGAAAATCATGTATAAGTGTCTGAAAAACTTTGAA
>NW_012066903.1:0-469 GCF_000956235.1 Wasmannia auropunctata | reverse complement strand
AAAAATATCATCTTAACTCTCAACCGGGAAGGGAGCTGAGATGATATTTTTTGCATTATATTCTTTACAGATTCGGGGGGAGGGATTCTTATAAATGCTTATTAGTATCAAAAATATTAAATTGTGTGACAATTTAATTCGTTACAGTGGATTCTGGCCTCATGTAAAAACTGTGTTTCAAGATCGACAATTATGCGGCGTGCACTTTATATGTGACTTGATATTGTAACAGGAAAAATTATTTACACACCAACATCCGTGTCGGCTCGCAATGACACTTCTGAGCTAGTTATGATTATTATCTCGTAATGAATACATTATACAAGCTCCTATTTTTTCAATTTAAATTTAATAATATATGTAAAATGTAAACTAATAATATATAAAGTTTTATAAAACTTTACAGAGAAATAATCGGTTACATAGATAGATCGAAGCTCCACGTACGAGATCGGAAGAGCACACGTCT
>NW_012066902.1:0-342 GCF_000956235.1 Wasmannia auropunctata | reverse complement strand
TCCGATCTTTAGCATGTGTGTTTTAATCGTGAAAAAAAAAATTTTATTCTATGCGATTAATACGAAGTAATTAGTAACCAACAAATATAGTATTTTTGTCGATAAAACAGACGGCTTTAGCATCCTCTTAAAGAAGGTTCGTGAAGTCTACAATCCGTTAGTATTGTGCGCGGCCGTCATGCGCGCTGTCGTGCAAATCGTCCAGAGTTACCAACTCAACACAATTAATGACAAATAAATATTTAGAAAATATTAATTAAACGTTTAAAAAATGTATACTAAAATCATTATTTTAAACGTAAAATTAACGTTAAATAAATATTTAAAAAATATTAAATAAAC
>NW_012066901.1:0-346 GCF_000956235.1 Wasmannia auropunctata | reverse complement strand
TATTAGTTTTTAAAAAATGTTTATTAATACTGTGGCTTGGTTTATACACAGAAATATATATGCGAACTCGGTCGCGTTAAGAATATAATGTGAGACGAGAGGACTCGGCCTCTGTGAGAGGACTCGGCCTCTGTGAGAGGACTCGGCCCCTATGCTACGAGAGGACTCGGCCTCTTTGCTACGAGAGGACTCGGCCTCTTTGCTACGAGAGGACTCGGCCTCTTATTGTCTCGCGGAGGACTCGGCCTCACTGTAACTTCGAGAACTCGGTTAACGTTTTCTTATATGCACGCTTCGCTACGAAAATTGTATCTGTCTAGGCCCATCGGGGCTGTCCCTTATATAG
>NW_012066900.1:0-436 GCF_000956235.1 Wasmannia auropunctata | reverse complement strand
ATTCTTTTTTACTTCATTTTGAACAGATCATTACGCGAATTCGAAAAGAACTCAAGCAAGTGAATTCTTTTTGAAATCAAAAGGATCAGTGGTGCTATTTGGGTAATAATGTGTCAACAAAATTTTAATAACTATTAGGTTATTTATTTTACAGATCCAAAATAAATTCAAAAATAAACATTAAATTAATATTAACTAAACATAAATATTAAAAAAATATTTACTGAAATCATTTTCTCAAATGAAAATTTAATGAAGAATACGTATTGAATAAATATTAAATAAACATTGTACAAATGTTTACTCAAATCATTTTCTCAAATGTAAGATTAATGACAAATAAATGTTTGAAAAATATTAAATAAACGTTTAAAAAATGTATACTAAAATCATTATTTAAAAGTAAAATTTACGTTAAATAAATATTTAAAAAATA
>NW_012066899.1:0-388 GCF_000956235.1 Wasmannia auropunctata | reverse complement strand
TTTTAATTACTCGATTCGCTCCTCTGCTAAAAGATTATTTTTAGTAAAATTCTTAAAGTAGTAGAATGTATACTGTGCTTTACTCATCTCTACATCCTTTATGTATCTTATAGGAAAGTTGTTCAATTTAGTCTAATTGATGTTAAATAAAAGTCTTCATTTTATCATTTATGTAGTACATATACATTATATACATATGGGCCATTCCACGTGAAGCGGATCAGTCATCTCTCAGAAATTTTTTTAATTTTGCACAAAGGTAGTACTTTGGGAGATAGAATTTTGTGCCAAAGGATTTTTTCTTATTGCAAAATTAATCGAGATATAAACAATTAAAAATTAGACTACTTTATTTTTCAAAAATATACTATATATATACTATATATAT
>NW_012066898.1:0-552 GCF_000956235.1 Wasmannia auropunctata | reverse complement strand
CAGACGTGTGCTCTTCCGATCTCAAGGAAGTGCATGTCTATGTGGTTGCCATCGAGGAATTAAATGTCTACGTGTCATCTAAGTCTTCGTCATCAAAGAAATGAATGTCTACGTGGTCGTCGTCGAAGAAATGAATATCTACGTGTTCACTGTCGAGAAATTAACTATCTAGGTGTCGTCTCGCTTTTCTCGCGACTTTCTTGTCTGTTTCTTTGCTCTCTCGTTTTTCTACCAATTCTCTCGTCTCTTTCTCAGAACCATCATCTCTCTCCCGACTTTCTTGTCTCTTTTACGGTTTTCGCATCTCTCTTATGATTCTCTCGACTCTCTATCAATTCTCTCATCTCTTTTTCGATACTCTCGCTTCTTTCACGGCTCTCTTGTCTCTCTCATAACTTTCTTGTTTCTCCCACGGTTTTCTTATCTCTAGCTTCTTGTTTCTTTCACGGCTCTTTCGTCCCTGTCATAGCTCTTTTGTTTCTCTCATGGTCTTACAACTAGTGATGATATACGATTCATTTTATCAATAAAGTAAAATAAAATGAATATATA
>NW_012066897.1:0-339 GCF_000956235.1 Wasmannia auropunctata | reverse complement strand
AGACATATATATATATATATATATATATATATGTATTGTAAAGGAGAGGGTATATGTCAGGAATGAAGGCCTCTTATTGTCAGGAAGTAGTTAAGAAAGGGCAACTAGACTAAGGAGACTAGGCAAAACGGATAGAACACCTCGTAGCAGGTTATAAACGACTTGTACTTTATTATCTTGACAACGGAAACACGCACGTCCGCACATCAAGTCTGAGATCGGTTACAATCTGCCTTTCTGGCGTCAACGGCGCCAGAAATATCTCAAGCGACCAATCCGGTGTCGCGCTTTGAAAAATGACCAATGAGACGCGGTCACGCATACCTGAGGCTGTAGGCC
>NW_012066895.1:0-517 GCF_000956235.1 Wasmannia auropunctata | reverse complement strand
GACGTGTGCTCTTCCGATCTATTTCTAATATTTATTTAATTCTGCAAACATTTATACAATGTCATTAGTAATATAAAATATATTTTACAGCATCTGGAAGTAAAAAAAAGAAAAAAAACGTATCAAGTATTAGTAATTGTGCGATACCAAGTCTTTTCGAATCTCCGCCTTCTACATATATTAGTACTGAAAATAAACTACCGTCTACTATCGCAGCATGTAATAATATTACATCACCGCCTTCTATCACATCTGCACGCAATACCACTGATTGTGAAAACAAAAAAACAACATGCACAAGAACCGAATGGAATGGTAATATAATTTTTTTGTTCATTTAAAATATCTTTTTCTATATATATATATACAGGGTGATTCAGAACAACCCCTCGTCCTTGAAAAGACGTATTCTTGACTCAATTCTAAGACGATTTTTCCTTTACAAAAATTTTGTCCGAAGCTTAGTTTTCAAATTATAACGAGAAATAGTTAGCAAAGATCGGAAGAGCACACGTCT
>NW_012066894.1:0-537 GCF_000956235.1 Wasmannia auropunctata | reverse complement strand
GTGTGCTCTTCCGATCTATAAGATATGTTTACGAGTCACATCAAGACGTTTTCAAAGAAGATACCTTCGATAAGTTACGCCTTGAGATTTTGCTCAAGTATTGACTTGTTTCACGACTATGAATCGAAGCGCCATCTTAAGACTGTACTTAAGACGATCTTGAAAATAAGCCTTGACTATGAATACGGGCCATAAGGCCCTCTAAGGAACTCGTACTTTGTGTTGCATATAAATAATTAAACTTTCTACGACATTGTCGAAACCATTTTCGAAATATATATGCTCAGCTGTTACGTTTTTTGCATCAATAAGATTGTTCAGGATACTAAAGAATATCTATCACCAGAAGAAAGATAAAAGATAAATCTCTAATTGTAAGTATTAAAATTTAACTACTAACTGATTGGTTCTTATCAATGTTATTTACATTATTTTTCATTTTATCATAAATTACAGTTTTAACTCAATATTTTCCTTTTTCAAATTATTTCTTTTCCAATATTTTTAGTTTAGATTTTACTAATTTAATTGTATTTC
>NW_012066893.1:0-340 GCF_000956235.1 Wasmannia auropunctata | reverse complement strand
AGACGTGTGCTCTTCCGATCGTCCTCCATGCTGGTCCTCGAATCTACGAGGTGAGAGATTGCAGTTTTAGAAATATTTATTTGCTTTAAAAAAATTATACAGATGTCCTCAAGTCTTCGAAGTGACAGATTACATATTTAGAACTATTCCTTAGCTTTTAAAACATTATATACATGTCCTCGAGTGTTCGAAGTGAGAGATTATGTTTATAAAAATTTTTATTGCTTTTCAAAAAATAATATGCACATCCTCAATCCCTCGGAGTGAAAGATTGCACTTTTAGAAAAAAATTTCTTTGCTTTAGAAGCATTATATACATATCCTCGACTATTCGAAGTTA
>NW_012066892.1:0-404 GCF_000956235.1 Wasmannia auropunctata | reverse complement strand
CCAGCCCGCTCAGAGATGTGTATAAGAGACAGGTACGTATAATCACGGAAGTTTCTTATTTCACATAAATTATAACGTACCTTCGGACGATGAGACACACCACAGTTTATGCAAAAAACTTCCATATCGCACAAAGTTCAATTTATTAATAAATATTGCGCAACATGTATTCCTATTTATATTTATACTATACTACAACAAAAATAGGAATAATTTACTGCTTATGAGTCAGCGTAAACGAGTACAGATGGTGTGCGTATAAAGGCGGTTGTAATTATTTCTTGAAAATGATACTTTGGAAAATAACTTTATTACACATGGTTGAATTTGTATTAAAATAACCTTTAATTTGGTCACAAAAAAATTTTTAAATTTAAAAAAAGAATGTAAAATGGTGGGGTAAA
>NW_012066891.1:0-387 GCF_000956235.1 Wasmannia auropunctata | reverse complement strand
ACATTTTTCGCGTATTTTAAAAAATAAAGCAGTCTAATTTTTAATGTTTATATCTCGATTAATTTTGCAATAAGAAAAAAATCTTTTGGCACAAAATTCTATCTCCCAAAGTACTACCTTTGTGCAAAATTAGAAAAATTTTTGAGAGATGACTGATCCGCTTCACGTGGAATGGCCCATATATATCAATCAATAGTCCTACTATCCTTGACAGAGCATAGTGACCTCTTCTCGTATTTCTGCAATGTGCGCTTTTTAAACTTTTACGCAGATATACGGGACCTACATTTTTAACGCCGGTTCCGAACGGCCATTTTTTTTTTTAAGAAGAGGTTCTCTTGGCAAAGATCTGTCTCTTATACACATCTCTGAGCGGGCTGGCAAGGC
>NW_012066890.1:0-313 GCF_000956235.1 Wasmannia auropunctata | reverse complement strand
ATGTGTATAAGAGACAGCCATCGTAGAATTCTGCGACGATAAATCCTTGACTTCTTGAATTCGGCATCTTCCTGAAACTCTTAACAAACATATTTTCTCGCGTATCGTATCGTAAATACACACAAGAAATCTATTTAAATATCTTTTGTATATATATATATATATATATATACAATAAATTATAATAAATTATTCTAAATGTGCGGTGCTTAGCGGTATTACGGCAAAATTTCTTTCACCATTCTTTGTGTATGGTAATTTTACAAATTTTTTATTAATTTTACACAAAGGCCAAACTTGAAGATCTGATAAC
>NW_012066889.1:0-529 GCF_000956235.1 Wasmannia auropunctata | reverse complement strand
TTTGTAATTTTCTTTTGTATTTCTATTTTACTTTTTTTGGAGAATAATTTAATTTCTATTGACTTTATTTTACTTGGTAAATTTTAATTTAAGTTTTAATGAAATAGAGTTAATAGAGTAAAAGTTTTGATAAGTTATTTGATAAATATTTGATAAATTTTGAATAATTTCTATCGAATGTTTTTATTTGGATAAATTAAATTATTTAATGTGATTTATTCGCCGTCTGATGCGAATACTCGTGTAATGCGGGTACTAATATAAAGTGAGTGTTCGTATGATACGAATACTCACTTTATATTAGTACCCGTGTGATACGGGTATCCGCGTGGTACGGACGGGTACCCGCGTGATACGGGTACCCGCCTGATACGGGTACCCGTGTGACACGGTACAAAATAGCTCCTCGAACAAAATTTGATACGTATGTCCTCCTTTTTTTAACAAAAAACAGTTGTACAAATTAAACAATTAAACCTAAGTGGTATCACCTCTTATTTTTTAAAATTAAAACCTAAGTACTATCTCT
>NW_012066888.1:0-374 GCF_000956235.1 Wasmannia auropunctata | reverse complement strand
GATGTGTATAAGAGACAGCTTCCTATCTTTGATTTTTCTGTCACGTAATTTGCTTCTTATTATCGATGCAAAATCTTTTTCTAATTTCTGCGGTCCTCATTACACTATCTATTGCATTTCTTGTTTTCATTTTATTTTGTCGCTATTTATATTTTTTATATTTTATATATAACTTATGGAAATAATACTTCCAATTCATGCTAACAATACATTACTTAAACAATAAAAAAGACAGGAGAATAGGCTAAAGACGAGCAAAATCTTTTTCTAATTTCTGCGGTCCTCATTACACTATCTATTGCATTTCTTGTTTTCATTTTATTTTGTCGCTATTTATATTTTTTATATTTTAAAAGATCGGAAGAGCACACGTC
>NW_012066887.1:0-424 GCF_000956235.1 Wasmannia auropunctata | reverse complement strand
GTGACTGGAGTTCAGACGTGTGCTCTTCCGATCTGTGATCAGTATAATAGTAAAGTTTGTTTTAAATTTTTGCATACATTTGTATGAAACGCTATCGCTTCTCTTGATTTTACATTGTGTTGTACTTATTTGTATTTTATATACTGTCGTTATTTCGACTATCTATCATGTTAGTGTATGTTAACATTATAAAAAAAATATTTTCGTCTTTTTGATAACTTCATATTAATCCTTACATTCGTCATAAATTCGAGTTTGGTTTTGAAAATTTTTTCTTATTATTGGTTCGATTAATTCTATATTACATTTAGAATAATAAAATATATATGAAATTTTATTATTAGTTGAACTATATAATTAATTTTGACATAATATATTCATATATCAATCTGTAAATTTTGGATCGATTATTTTTGGTTCGACC
>NW_012066886.1:0-626 GCF_000956235.1 Wasmannia auropunctata | reverse complement strand
AGAGATTTAACAATAATGCTTCGGTTGAGGTGAACCACATATATGAAGATATTCTAACCAAATGTTATTTATCCTAAGCACTACAGTTGTGACACCGTATACTGATCAGCATACTTTAATAGATGAATGCCATGTAATATCAATATAATTTAAATTCACATGCATTTCTTTTCCAAACATAGAGAATATTGTTGTAACATTCATAGCAATTTTTTCCATGTATACATACAAAAACTTTATCACTGAATCCACAACTACGCAAAACTATACAAAATTTGAAAATTTAAAAAATATCTTTTAATTGTTATGTAGGTATTAACAATTATAAAGAATTATTAGCTACGATATTTGCAATAAAATACTTCTGTATAGCTTCCCATAATGCTGATTCCTACACGGAAAAAATTGCTGTGGATATTATAACAATATTCTCTATGTTTGGAAAAGAAATGCATGTGAATTTAAGTTATATTGATGTTACATGGCATTCATCTGTTAAGGCTCATCAGTACGATTGTCACAACCGTAATGCGTAGGATAAATAATATTCGGTTAGAATATCTTCATATATGTAGTTGCCTCAACCGAAGCATTATTGTTATCTCTCTAGTATGGTCTGTACAACA
>NW_012066885.1:0-534 GCF_000956235.1 Wasmannia auropunctata | reverse complement strand
TAAGTGACTGGAGTTCAGACGTGTGCTCTTCCGATCTGGCTGAGAGGAAAAGTGAGCCAATAATGACATGTAATCCGTGGAATCCTGTAGCAACAAAAAAGGTTGATCCATAAATTGAGTCTGCGATTGTGAATGGGGCTTCAATGTATTCAATTAATTGAAGAAAGGTAAAATATATACCTAAGATAATTGTAATAAGTAGACCTTTTTTTCTTTCCGATAAATTTTTGTTAATTATTGCGTGATGAGATCAGGTTACTGTTAATCCTGATGAAATTAAAATAATAGTGTTTAATAAAGGGATATCAAAAGGATTAAATGGTTTAATTCCATAGGGGGGTCATATTTGTCCAATTTCTATATTTGGGGCTAAGGAAGAGTGAAAGTATGCTCAAAAAAAAGATAAAAAAAATAATACTTCGGATACAATGAATAAAATTATTCCTAGACGTATTCCATTGTATACGTTTAATGTATGTCAGCCTTGGAATGTTGATTCTCGAGATCGGAAGAGCACACGTCTGAACTCCAGTC
>NW_012066884.1:0-379 GCF_000956235.1 Wasmannia auropunctata | reverse complement strand
TAAAGATTCATTCTTTCGAAAAACTGTACACCTCGTTTTTGTGCGATTTTTAGTTAGGACCGTGGAACTTTGCAAAGTTTTTTGCAAAGTTCCAAAATTTGGGGAAAAATTTTGCGATTTGTCACACCTCCATTTGAATCCGTGCAGCTTTGTAAAGAATCAGTAAGTCATTTAATGAATTATGGATTTCAAAAGTAGAGACTTTAAGCTGTGAAATGCTTTTTCGATCGTTATGTTACGATAATTTTTGACAAAGTTGCTCTATCTTGAAATTGTGTCATCGAGTTACAGTCACGAAATTAATTGTCCAGACACAGGTATTAAGAGTTTATCTTTTGCTATAACTTCATTAAAAATGGTAATTTTATAAAGATAATAA
>NW_012066883.1:0-342 GCF_000956235.1 Wasmannia auropunctata | reverse complement strand
CGTGTGCTCTTCCGATCTATTTGCGAGTCTCAAGTTAATAAAATGGTTGCGTTCAACAGAAAAAGTAGCTTTGCAACTGTTGTAAGCATAAAATCGCCATACTGATTTATAAAAAATTCTCATTATTCTAGCCGCCTTATGCTATGTTTATGCTTTCTTTATGTATTTTATGTACTCTAGACATAAGAGCCGGAGCACGTGAAGTGTATAACGAAGCATAAGCATAAGGCGGCTAGAGCAATAATAATCTTATGTAAATCAATACGGCAACTTTATGCTGGTTGCTCATTGGTCCAATGGGCTTATTTTTTGTTATGTATTTTATGCGTTCCAGATACGAAG
>NW_012066881.1:0-316 GCF_000956235.1 Wasmannia auropunctata | reverse complement strand
ATGTGGTGAATCTCGATATTGATCTCGAATATTATAAGTAATCCCGATCTCGAATCTCGTCTCGATTTCGAGACGAGATCGAGACAAGATCGAGATTTATCTCGTCTCGTGCGCATCTCTACTTGGCACCTAATAATATTTCTATGTTAATCTTAATTCCATATTTCAATCATTTTAAACTGCGCGCCGAATTAATTTCGTTCTTGTAACGCAATCATAAACCGAAGTCGGAATGGTGAGATCACGATTAAATCGATCTTCAATACGATGCAATTAAGCATTTTACAAAACCTGCGAAAAACTTATTGCGAAGAAT
>NW_012066880.1:0-310 GCF_000956235.1 Wasmannia auropunctata | reverse complement strand
GTGTGCTCTTCCGATCTGTTAAATTTTGGAGGAGCATCATAGTGAATTTAACAAAATGATATTACGCGAAACCGAAGTCTATCTAATTGCTGAAGTACGTTATGATTATTATATATTATACATATGCATTATGATTGCATTATTTAATAACTAGCGGTTACCCGGCATGCGTTGCAAAGGAAAGAAAGTGCTTGTGTTTTAATTCCATTTATTGAAGTGCTTTTGGATACACAATATTTTTTGTTTTTCCATCTGGTGCGTACACGAATAAATCAGAAGGTTTTCCAACGCGTGAGCAGGCCACATACAG
>NW_012066879.1:0-368 GCF_000956235.1 Wasmannia auropunctata | reverse complement strand
ATTTTTTATGGAATTACATAGGTCCAAATGAAAATGCGTCGAAATCTCCTAAAAATGTGTACTAAATTTAAAAGGTTTTATGGCATAAACTAGAAATCGCGACACAAATGCAGTTTACTGCTTTCGAAAGAGTGAATCTTTACCTTCAATTTGCTTTTTTGTTGAGCGTTGTACGATTTTTTTTCACCGAGTTATTTTACATTGAAGCAAAAAGGACCATTTTTGCTTTAATGTTGAATAACTCGGTGAAAAAAAATCGTACAACGCTCAAAAAAAAAGCAAATTAAAGGTAAAGATTCACTCTTTCGAAAGCTGTAAACTGCATTTGCATGCGAATTTTTATTGGCGCCGTGGAACTTGTCAAAGTT
>NW_012066878.1:0-661 GCF_000956235.1 Wasmannia auropunctata | reverse complement strand
AGTTCAGACGTGTGCTCTTCCGATCTGTATAAATTTGTATATTTTTGTAAAAAAATTTATTTTAAGATAAAAACATCTACGCAATGATACCACAAATTACAATTTTTTTAAATCAAGAAAATGAAAAAATAGTATTTTATGAAAATCCACAATTTTTTTAGAAAATCATACAAATTTCAAAAATACAAATCATACATTTACAAATTTTTAAAACAAAAAAACAACAAGATTTTATGTAATTAAAACGGACCCGGCATGACTTGACATACATATATGGCTTGACATATTGATATATGATTATGATAGAATATATATATTTTATTTATATTTATATTAGTTAAACACCAGGACTTGGTTAGGGAGCGCAAGAGTGAGTGGGTGCGTGAGTGTGCGTAGCGTTATTTAGAAGAAGATTATTAGTCTTAAGAGGCGAAAGGGTTTGCAGGAGAGGATAGGAGAAAATAGAATAGAAGGAGAAACGGGATAATTGGAGGGAATTTGGTGCGTGGAGCAGGAGAGGCGTTATGAAAGGTTTTGTGTAGAGAGGCTTGGAGATAAAGTGTGAGATTAGGTGGGAAGAGTGCGGTAGACGGGTGGCGATAAGCGTGAGCGGAGGGGGTGAAGGGTGGAAAGGGAGGAGCGAGCGGCGGGAAGAGAGCGG
>NW_012066877.1:0-637 GCF_000956235.1 Wasmannia auropunctata | reverse complement strand
TTATACGAGCAGTGTACGTAATAACCTATGCTAAATACTTGATGATGCGGATATTTGTAGACTCGGTGTTTCCGGATCTCTCTCCATTTTTGCAGGATACATTCCAGGTCGGCATACACGACAAACGGGACACGTTCCTTCCTGCTGTAATTGTTAAAACTCAGCCACTTGTCGTCTTCGCTTGGTAACCTGATGGCGCATTTGTTCATCTTGCCGCAGTCTATGGTGTGGACTTCCAATTTTTCGCTCGAACTAAAATAGTGCAGGCATCTGAAAAATCAATTTATTTACATTGTTGAATTGTTTATTATTTTAAAAAATTTTTTAATTTTTATTATACATACCTATCGCAAATGTATTTCTTATTCTCTTTTTGCTCAGTTGCGAGCTAACGAGGCGGGACAAATTCTTGATCCATGTGAAATGTCCCACACCATCTTTCTCCACATATAGCAGGTTGACATGCTTCTCCTTCTTTGTGTCAGTGAGGCGAATCGGTAGGATCGATACTTGTTCCACGTTCTCGATGGTATATACGTTGATGGAGATTGCGTTGAGATTCTCAAACTTTTTTATTTGATTTAAAGTCATCGGAAATTGAATGTCTTTGAGATTTAACACAAGATCGGAAGAGCAC
>NW_012066876.1:0-304 GCF_000956235.1 Wasmannia auropunctata | reverse complement strand
TGGAGTTCAGACGTGTGCTCTTCCGATCTTATGTAATAATATTTTGAAGAATAAAACAATTACTACCACTTGAATAGCAATCGAAAGAGTCCTGAATGGTTCAAAAATACGTTTCACTTGGGTTTTATTGTTTTATTAGAGATACTATCCCACTTGAATGTTATTTTTTAAAAATAGTATAACAATTCATTTTCAAGATAACGAGATTCTCTTTGTAATTAGCGCAATTTAAAACTTTAATACCTCCTTTGAAAATAAATGTAACTTGAGGGATTATAACTTGGGATCACTTATTAAGAACAAT
>NW_012066873.1:0-446 GCF_000956235.1 Wasmannia auropunctata | reverse complement strand
ATCTACGATTAATTATGTTAAATTATAAATGTAGAGAAAATGTCTCAGTACATGTCAAATAACGACAATTAAATTATTTTACAAATTACTAATTAAATATCGTAGATTTGTTGCCTTAAAATGGATGGACTAAATTTGATTAAAGCAAATATTTAATCTTGGTATTGCCTATCTATCTATCTAAATATATTGTGCGACTGTGCTTGAGGAAAAACTCGCACAGTTCGCACGCACGGAGCTCGCAAAGCAGAGCTCATTTCACGTTGAATGCATTGCCGCGATTTACAGAAGTTAGTTTTTTCAAAATTTAAAATTTAATATTTTAATTTGATCTGTAAGATATATTTGATTAAAATATGAAAATTTTATTTCGCGAAATAGTTTTAGTTCGTAATAGATTATATATTTTATAGTTTAATATATAGTCAGATCGGAAGAGCACACGT
>NW_012066872.1:0-321 GCF_000956235.1 Wasmannia auropunctata | reverse complement strand
GACGTGTGCTCTTCCGATCGAAATGAGTGTCTACGTGTTTGTCGTCGAAGAACTAAGTGTTTAGGTATCATCTAGGTCTTTACCGTCAAAGAAGTGAATGTCTACGTGGTCGACGTCGAGGAATTTCTTGTCTATGTATCATCTAAGTCTTCGCCATCGAAAAAGTGAATATCTACGTAATCGCCGTCGAGTGAGTAAGGGTTTACGTGTTTGCCGTCGAAGAACTAAGAGTCTAGGTGCTGTCTAGGTCTTCGTCATCAAGAAAGTGCATGTCTATGTGGTTGCCATCGAGGAATTAAATGTCTACGTGTCATCTGAGTC
>NW_012066870.1:0-384 GCF_000956235.1 Wasmannia auropunctata | reverse complement strand
ATCGAAAAAATATCGTCGACTCTCCTGCTTACCCTTGTGGTGACCCTCGGCAGGATATTAATCACATAATCTTCTACTGCCCGCTTTGCATTCACAAATCTGGAAAGCTCCGCTCCTTCATTAAAAAGAATTTCCCTTTATTTGCGATTGATCTTTTTCCCATGCAAAAGAACCCCTGCCCCAAGCTTTGTCATCTCATATCTGCCTATCTCAAATCACTTGAAATTTCCCTATAACGCACCCTCTATCCGTTCGCACTACTTCAGTTGGCACAACTGCCTCGGCCCCACTCGTTGGCCCGGCAGATTATACCCAGGCTGTATCGCTTCTGGTGGAAGCTAGAGTCCTAGATTATCAGAGCAGCGCGACCGGCTTATGGCAGTA
>NW_012066869.1:0-1392 GCF_000956235.1 Wasmannia auropunctata | reverse complement strand
TGCTCTTCCGATCTTGGAGTCTGGACTGACTAAACGTCATAGAGGAACTTTCTTGCTAAATTTGATAAATAGTTCAGATATAATTTCTGTCTCTATTATCTATATTGATTAAATACAAAACATATGTGGTATCGCAGTGCTTACTAATCAATTATCCGTTTTAGTTAATTTTTCGTACCTAAATAATTCTCGCTATAATTGCAAGATTACTTTTTTCAATGTACGGAACAATAAAATGAATTTTTTTTCCTATTTTCTAATGGAATGGGATTATTGGTGTTATCTGAATGATCATAAAAAAGGCATTTTATCTTTTTCTTATTGTGGCAAATATGAATTTTAAAGAGTACCTATTATTTGCTAAAATATTGATCATCTGTATAAAATTTTTTGATGAAATTGAGGTTGGAACAATTATGAAATAATTTTTAATAATTTTTTTTTAATATTATTAAAGTGGATGAATAATTTTATTGTTAAACTTTTGCATATATATTTCAAATAAATAGCGTTTGTGAAAAAGAGTGTCTCTTACCTCCAACAACTTTTTACCAGCAATCTTCCGAGTTTCTTTTCATCCGGAGCTGGTTGGGCGCCGGCACACGAAACAATAGAAGCGGAAACAGAACGGAAGCGGAATCAATGCACAATCACAGCTTTTCCGCTGATTTCATTTCGTTACGTAAAATTCCGCTAGAATCAGCGGACTAGCCACGAAGATAACTTCATTTTTACACGCAGTAAAAATATGGCGTATTTTTCGTCCCTTTCGATTAGAAACGATTCCTTCGAACGCGACTGCTGGATCTTGATGCGTAAATTCACGGTTCGTCCGAAACGTAAGTTACTCCTCAAATGTTACGCTTGTTTGATCATGATTCATCATTAAATTTCGGCTCCGTGTTCCGCCGATTCACTTCCCCTAATGTCCCATGGAGCACGGAAAATGTAGAAACGGAATCAAGTTTTAAAACAATTAAGTATTTGAACGTTTAATATTATTTTAAATAAAAATACGTTTTATTGTTAACAGCTTGTCATATATTGTATTTCATGATATTATATTTACATAAAAACGTTTTATATCAAATACTAATGCAAATAACATACAAATATAATTAATATTTATAAAGCACACCGCGTGATCCGCTGTGATTGGTTTCGCTTTGATTCCGCTTGCACTTTTATATCGCTTCGTGTGTCGGCGCCCTAATTAAGGCGGAACCATAGACATAACATATCTAAAACGAGCGTCAAGCCCGTATCAGACTAAGATTAAGATTGAAATTAGAATGGAATTTGACCAATTAAAACAAAGTTCACTAAGTTTGAGATTGGTTTTCTTTTTTCTAATTGGTTAAATCCCAATTCAATAGATCGGAAGAGCACACG
>NW_012066867.1:0-306 GCF_000956235.1 Wasmannia auropunctata | reverse complement strand
CGAGATGCCTAAGTGACTGGAGTTCAGACGTGTGCTCTTCCGATCTTATTGCGACGTTAGAGGTGAAATTCTTGGATCGTCGCAAGACGGACAGAAGCGAAAGCATTTGCCAAAAATGTTTTCATTAATCAAGAACGAAAGTTAGAGGTTCGAAGGCGATCAGATACCGCCCTAGTTCTAACCATAAACGATGCCAGCTAGCGATCCGCCGAAGTTCCTCCGATGACTCGGCGGGCAGCTCCCGGAACCAAGCTTTGGGTCCGGGGAGTATGGTGCAAGCTGAAACTTAAGGAATGACGGAGGCAC
>NW_012066866.1:0-349 GCF_000956235.1 Wasmannia auropunctata | reverse complement strand
TAATATTATATTTTAATTTATTAAATTAAATTTTTTTAAATCATGTATACGTTAATACAACTTGGATTTTGTTTGTTTAATTTGATACAATAGTTTTTTTCGGGGTATATTAATTACAGAATAATTTTGCGTGATTGTTATATATTGAAGATAATGCCTCTTAGGTTTTTTATGATTTAACAACAGTTTTTTTTCGAAGGCATATTATAAATATATTTAAGATAATACAAAGGTCTCATTTTTTTCAATCTGATACAATTTTTTTCGAGGTAAAAACGTTAAAAAATATACTTGGCGGTTTTTTTACATTTTTAATGTCTATTTTCCACGAGATCGGAAGAGCACACGT
>NW_012066865.1:0-802 GCF_000956235.1 Wasmannia auropunctata | reverse complement strand
TCAAGGACAAATAATATGTCTCACTGCATCAAACACGTGTTAAAAATGCAATTCAACAATTTGATCAGCGCTGATGTACGGTAGCTGTCACATAATACTTTCGTGTAATATAAGATTTTTTCGGGACAATTAAAATAACGGTGAGATCATCGAACACATGTTAAAAATGCAATTAAGCATTTTGCACAAGCGCCGATGTACGGTGGCTGTCACATAATACTTTTGTGTAATACATGATTTTTCAGGTACAATCAAAATAACGGTGAGATCACCGTGTTAAAAATGCATTTTAGCATTTTTGCATAAGCGCCGATGTACGGCTGCTGTGACACATTAGATTCGCGTAATGTAATATTCTTTCAATCTAAATGTCTCGCGGTCACGTCATTGAACACATGTTAAAAAGTACAATTAAGCATTTTGATCAAGCGCCAATGTATGGTAGCGAGATCACGTCGCGAAATCAAACGATATCTGCAACATTTGCGAAAAATAGGCCATACCCATTAGTTTCGACATATATATTGCAAAGATTTTGACACACCTCGTCAGTGGTGAGATTTAATGCAACCAGGTGATTGTGAAAATGTAACTTTCGTTAATGAACATGGAAGAAATGATACCGCCCGACGATTACATGAAGGTAGAAGTAGCGCATAAAGAAGATGACCAAGAATTGATGGAAATAGAAGATTTTTCAGATGATTCAAGTAACGATAGTAGTATGGACAATGAAGTGATCGAATTAGTAAGGCATGGATTATTGTACACGATGATGTTTATAGATCGGAAGAGCACACGT
>NW_012066864.1:0-528 GCF_000956235.1 Wasmannia auropunctata | reverse complement strand
TGCGTATATTAAAGTTGTTGCGGTTAAAAAGCTCGTAGTTGAATCTGTGTCGCACACCGTCGGTTCACCGCTCGCGGTGTTTAACTGGCGTGATGTGGGACGTCCTACCGGTGGGCTTAGCCTCGCGAGGGGCGGCCCAACTAATATCCCGTCGCGGTGCTCTTTACTGAGTGTCGAGTCGGGCCGGTACGTTTACTTTGAACAAATTAGAGTGCTTAAAGCAGGCTATCCTCGCCTGAATACTGCGTGCATGGAATAATGGAATAGGACCTCGGTTCTATTTTGTTGGTTTTCGGAACCCCGAGGTAATGATTAATAGGGACAGATGGGGGCATTCGTATTGCGACGTTAGAGGTGAAATTCTTGGATCGTCGCAAGACGGACAGAAGCGAAAGCATTTGCCAAAAATGTTTTCATTAATCAAGAACGAAAGTTAGAGGTTCGAAGGCGATCAGATACCGCCCTAGTTCTAACCATAAACGATGCCAAGATCGGAAGAGCACACGTCTGAACTCCAGTCACTTAGGC
>NW_012066863.1:0-340 GCF_000956235.1 Wasmannia auropunctata | reverse complement strand
CGTGTGCTCTTCCGATCTATACTTGCCCTACAATTATTTTACAAAATAAGTTACTAATGTTAATATCCTAAAATAAAACTCATACAAGTATACTTTAAGCATTTTATTTAAAAAATCCGAAGAAAACAAACATGAAAATTAACATTTAAATTAACAATTAAATTTAACAATTAAATATAACAAATTTAACAATTAAATATGACAAATTTGTAATATAAATTACAACAATTTTAAATACAATTTTAGTTCTTAATTAATTAAATTATTTTGTAAAATAATTGTAAGGCTAGTATCATTTGCTAATTACGTACCAGATCGGAAGAGCACACGTCTGAACTCC
>NW_012066862.1:0-425 GCF_000956235.1 Wasmannia auropunctata | reverse complement strand
AGTGACTGGAGTTCAGACGTGTGCTCTTCCGATCTGGTTGATCCTGCCAGTAGTCATATGCTTGTCTCAAAGATTAAGCCATGCATGTCTCAGTGCATGCCGAATTAAGGTGAAACCGCGAATGGCTCATTAAATCAGTTATGGTTCATTAGATTGTACCCACATTTACTTGGATAACTGTGGTAATTCTAGAGCTAATACATGCAAAACAGAGTCCCGACCAGTGATGGAAGGGACGCTTTTATTAGATCAAAACCAATCGGTGGCGGGCGGTCTCCGTCCGTCCACCGTTTATTTTGGTGACTCTGAATAACTTTGTGCTGATCGCACGGTCCTAGCACCGGCGACGCATCTTTCAAATGTCTGCCTTATCAACAGTCGATGGTAGGTTCTGCGCCTACCATGGTTGTAACGGGTAACGGGGA
>NW_012066861.1:0-443 GCF_000956235.1 Wasmannia auropunctata | reverse complement strand
AGTGACTGGAGTTCAGACGTGTGCTCTTCCGATCTATGAATCGTGGCGCTTACTGAACATCAACTCCACGTATACGAGTGCGACGGAAGTGCGAGATCCCTGGCGGATTTCTCTTCCCGCTTTACTTGTACGCCTTAGCGAAATTTTTCTACGTACTTTGAGTACGCACGTTCCTCGACGTCTGAGTATCGCATCGTCGATCTAGCGTCAGGGCTGAGCGGCTACGCGCCGCTATCATAGGGAGAATGAGAACAAAAATATACATGATCTTTTTTTAACAAAACCCGACGTTGTGCGTATACTCCTCGGAGTGTACATGCACGTTCGGTGTATAACACATGGGTTTACGTATGTAACGAATGAAGAAGCAGAGTGTCGACGACCGGCTCGCAAGACCGGCGGCAAGTACCGACACACGCACACGGCTCTCTGTGCTGCGCTCA
>NW_012066860.1:0-337 GCF_000956235.1 Wasmannia auropunctata | reverse complement strand
GTGCTGGAGTTCAGACGTGTGCTCTTCCGATCTAATATCCCGTCGCGGTGCTCTTTACTGAGTGTCGAGTCGGGCCGGTACGTTTACTTTGAACAAATTAGAGTGCTTAAAGCAGGCTATCCTCGCCTGAATACTGCGTGCATGGAATAATGGAATAGGACCTCGGTTCTATTTTGTTGGTTTTCGGAACCCCGAGGTAATGATTAATAGGGACAGATGGGGGCATTCGTATTGCGACGTTAGAGGTGAAATTCTTGGATCGTCGCAAGACGGACAGAAGCGAAAGCATTTGCCAAAAATGTTTTCATTAATCAAGAACGAAAGTTAAGGTTCGAAG
>NW_012066859.1:0-465 GCF_000956235.1 Wasmannia auropunctata | reverse complement strand
TCTTGATTATAGCGCATGGTCCATTTTTTTTATAGAGAAATACGCTTTATAGCTGAAGAATATGCTTCATGTAAAACTTTTTTCTTACAGGAAATGGTTAAAAGAATTTCCCGCTTATAAGTAGAACATTTTTTTTGGCTGCTCAGTACAAAATTTCCGCGATGACAACCGCTCACGAAGTTAGCGCAGCGAGAAAACCAATAACCGTCGCGGAAAAGAGTTAACAAATAACTTCGAGAACAACAATACATTTCGAGTTCGACTTAACATGCTTTTTTTTTAGATAGGATTACTATGAATATTAACCCCTCACAATCTGGAATAGATAATTTTGGCGATGGCAAGCGCTTGTCAGAGAAATCAGCGACTAATAAGTGTCGCGAAAAAGAGTCACCAGACACTACACAAAGCGCTGATGTGATTACCACAGCACCTGTCTCTTATACACATCTCTGAGCGGGCTGG
>NW_012066858.1:0-734 GCF_000956235.1 Wasmannia auropunctata | reverse complement strand
TTACGGCTTCTCGAACGTATATGAAACACGGACCGTGATCGTTGCGATGCACGTCGGTCGTTCTTCTCGCTATTGAAGCGGAGAAGTCGTCGACTCTCGCACGGAGGTGATTTACATCGTTAGACGTCTTCGGCGACGAAACGTCCGGTGTTCGCTCGCCGCGGCGGTACATCGCTTCCAGCGGCTAAGTCCCGCGCGCCTCGGTCTATCGACGACCGCGCCCATAAGCGGCCGTGCATAAGACCGTGCGTCGCCGACCGCTTGTCCGGTCGGTTGGGTACTATAAGAGGTGCGATGCGCTCGGCTAGCCGAGCGGTACGATGCGGTCGTGCGTACACGTTACTCGTTGTCTCGTACGGCTTCTCGAACGTCTATGAAACACGGACCGTGATCGTTGCGATGCACGTCGGTCGTTCTTCTCGCTATTGAAGCGGAGAAGTCGTCGACTCTCGCACGGAGGGTGAGTTACATCGTTCGACGTATTCGGCGACTCGTTCGACGAAACGTCCGGTGTTCGCTCGCGCTTGCCGAAGCGTGCCGTCCAATATAATATTATATACAAACACAGCATTGCCACGAGTCGGTGTCGAGAGACCGAATGGCTCTTATGTGGCGCGCACATAGTGTTGGTCCCGCGATCTTCCCTCGTTCTCAGACGAACGTGATCGGATGAATCGTGGCGCTTACTGAACATCAACTCCACGTATACGAGATCGGAAGAGCACACGTCTGAA
>NW_012066857.1:0-301 GCF_000956235.1 Wasmannia auropunctata | reverse complement strand
TAATAATTCGATTTAATGAGTATTTAATAAGGAGGGCCCAAAGTGAAAAATTATTTTTTTTAGCAGTGTTAACTATATTTATAGCGGGGGGGATCGCTTTGTTTGAGGTTGATTTAAAAAAAATTATTGCGCTATCAACATTAAGTCAGCTGGGGTTGATGATGATAGTGTTAAGAATGGGATTAAAATTTTTTGCATTTTTTCATTTGTTAACTCATGCAATTTTTAAATCAATATTATTTATATGTAGAGGAATTATAGATCGGAAGAGCACACGTCTGAACTCCAGTCACTTAGGCAT
>NW_012066856.1:0-522 GCF_000956235.1 Wasmannia auropunctata | reverse complement strand
AGACGTGTGCTCTTCCGATCTAAGCTGCCCGCCGAGTCATCGGAGGAACTTCGGCGGATCGCTAGCTGGCATCGTTTATGGTTAGAACTAGGGCGGTATCTGATCGCCTTCGAACCTCTAACTTTCGTTCTTGATTAATGAAAACATTTTTGGCAAATGCTTTCGCTTCTGTCCGTCTTGCGACGATCCAAGAATTTCACCTCTAACGTCGCAATACGAATGCCCCCATCTGTCCCTATTAATCATTACCTCGGGGTTCCGAAAACCAACAAAATAGAACCGAGGTCCTATTCCATTATTCCATGCACGCAGTATTCAGGCGAGGATAGCCTGCTTTAAGCACTCTAATTTGTTCAAAGTAACGTACCGGCCCGACTCGACACTCAGTAAAGAGCACCGCGACGGGATATTAGTTGGGCCGCCCCTGCGAGGCTAAGCCCACCGGTAGGACGTCCCACATCACGCCAGTTAAACACCGCGAGCGGTGAACCGACGGTGTGCGACACAGATTCAACTACGAGC
>NW_012066855.1:0-395 GCF_000956235.1 Wasmannia auropunctata | reverse complement strand
AGTGACTGGAGTTCAGACGTGTGCTCTTCCGATCTAGGCTATCCTCGCCTGAATACTGCGTGCATGGAATAATGGAATAGGACCTCGGTTCTATTTTGTTGGTTTTCGGAACCCCGAGGTAATGATTAATAGGGACAGATGGGGGCATTCGTATTGCGACGTTAGAGGTGAAATTCTTGGATCGTCGCAAGACGGACAGAAGCGAAAGCATTTGCCAAAAATGTTTTCATTAATCAAGAACGAAAGTTAGAGGTTCGAAGGCGATCAGATACCGCCCTAGTTCTAACCATAAACGATGCCAGCTAGCGATCCGCCGAAGTTCCTCCGATGACTCGGCGGGCAGCTTCCGGGAAACCAAAGCTTTTGGACTGAGTCGACAAGGCACACAGGGGATA
>NW_012066854.1:0-310 GCF_000956235.1 Wasmannia auropunctata | reverse complement strand
TACTTATAAGCCCTTTATTTAATATTAATAAACGACTGCTCGAACGTATATAATATAAATTTACTATATAAAATAACCCTGATGAACATAAGCCATGCGCAATTATCATAATATACCCCCCGACAATTCCCATCTCAGTTATCCTTAATATCCCACATAATATTATATTCATATGAACAACAGATGAATAGGCCACTAACCTTTTTATGTCAATCTGAACTAAACAAATTAAAGAAACAATCAGTCTCCCTACAATTCTTACCCTGTCTCTTATACACATCTCTGAGCGGGCTGGCAAGGCAGACCGATC
>NW_012066853.1:0-330 GCF_000956235.1 Wasmannia auropunctata | reverse complement strand
GACTGGAGTTCAGACGTGTGCTCTTCCGATCTTATTATTTCTTACTTCGAAGACCCGAGGACATGTATATAATTTTTATAAAGCATAGAAATGTTTCTAAAAATGCAATTTCTCACTTCGAATAGTCGAGGATATGTATATAATGCTTCTAAAGCAAA
Source organism: Wasmannia auropunctata (assembly GCF_000956235.1). Taxonomy (NCBI): domain Eukaryota; kingdom Metazoa; phylum Arthropoda; class Insecta; order Hymenoptera; family Formicidae; genus Wasmannia; species Wasmannia auropunctata. Next base: position 172 of record NW_012066853.1, on the reverse strand, counting down.
GAAATTTTTCTCTAAAAATGCAATCTTTCACTCCGAGGGATTGAGGATGTGCATATTATTTTTTGAAAAGCAATAAAAATTTTTGTAAATATAATCTGTTACTTCGAACACTCGAGGACATGTATATAATGTTTTAAAAGCTAAGGAATAGTTCTAAATATGTAATCTGTCA
>NW_012066852.1:0-305 GCF_000956235.1 Wasmannia auropunctata | reverse complement strand
AAAAGCATTTCACAAGCTTAAAGTCTCTACTTTTGAAATCCATAATTACATTAAATTGACTTTACTGATTCTTTACAAAGCTGCACGGATAGCAAATGGAGAATGCAATCAAATACTAAAAATTTTTTACCAAGTTTGCGAAGTTCCAAAAGGTAAAATAAAAATCGCGCGCAAATGAAGTTGACATCGTTCGAAAGCGTGAATCTTTAGCTTTAATTTGAGTACTCGATCAGCATTGTGCGATTTTTTTTCACCGAGTTATTGAACTTTGAGATCGGAAGAGCACACGTCTGAACTCCAGTCAC
>NW_012066851.1:0-528 GCF_000956235.1 Wasmannia auropunctata | reverse complement strand
AGTGACTGGAGTTCAGACGTGTGCTCTTCCGATCTGGTGCGCGGCAATGCGTCGGCATTGCCGATGTTGCCGGGAAGATGACCAAACTTGATCATTTAGAGGAAGTAAAAGTCGTAACAAGGTTTCCGTAGGTGAACCTGCGGAAGGATCATTAACGTTCCGGAGGTCCTGCTCTTTGCGCCCTTCTCGTGAGCGCGCGCTGAGTCGGCGACTGTAAGGACACACAGAGAGAAGAGAAGAGAGAGAGATCAGTGGAATTGACGGACGATATTGGAGAGCGCGCGTGTCAACGACGCGCACGCAATCCGAGCTAGCCGAGAGCGCGCCTATCTCTATGTTCTCGCGCGTGCTTGTGCCGTGTCACGATGCCGAAGCGAGGACGACGAGGTAATCTCGTTCGGCGCCGCGTTCCGCTCGCGCGAGTCACGCACTCCGTGAGCCGCGACACGCGCGCCGCTTCGCGCAACGCACGTACGAGACGTTGCACGCGAGAGACAGGAACTGAGTCGACAAGGCACACAGGGGATA
>NW_012066849.1:0-580 GCF_000956235.1 Wasmannia auropunctata | reverse complement strand
TGTGCTCTTCCGATCTCACGCCAAGTTTTTTCTTCATTATAATCCAGTTTATCACTTTTCCATTTTTAAAATTTTTAAATGTTTTTCACAAATAAACTTTTTTGAGGTTTTTTTAAATAATAAGGCTAGTTTAATAACTTGATTTTTTTAAATAACTTGGCTATAATTTTATTGATTTCACAATTATATTTTTGATCAATCAATTTTTTAATAATTGTATAATATATTTAAATTATAAAAAAAATTGTTCTTAGTTTTAGAAAGAATGTAAGTGACATTTTTTTATATGTTTGGCGTATATTTTTTCTTTTTTAAAAACGATTTTTATAAGATATCTTTACATAGAAAAACAAAAGATCAATATGAATTGAATGCAATGAAGAGATATGATGAAAGTGCATGCTTTGATAAACAAAGATTTTCAAGTAAACTGGAATTTTTTTAATTTTTACGCGGTATTTTCAATCTAGGAACTTTTAATATTTCTATTTTAGGCTGTTATTAAAAAATGTATAGAGAACATTTTAATTAAAAAGTAATAAATTAATACGGAATTCTTAGAGATCGGAAGAGCACACGT
>NW_012066848.1:0-414 GCF_000956235.1 Wasmannia auropunctata | reverse complement strand
GGAGTTCAGACGTGTGCTCTTCCGATCTGAATTAAAAATTTGAATTAAAAATTCAGATTAATGTTGTCTTTCCTAGCGGAATCGGATTTAGACGGATTACAGTCGATTTTATTGAATCAGTGTTTTTGTAACTGAAACAAACTTAGATGTTAAAAAATATATATATATACAGTTATATATATATATACAGGCGGATTATTTTGGATATTATATATCCATAAGGTTATTCGGATTTATTTGAATTGACAACAATATGGATTAGAATGTAATGATTTCAGATTGGAAATAATCCGCAAAAGTAATATTAAAACAAATTATAATTTGTTCAGAATTAAAACCGATTACTTTTTAATCCGGACGCGGATTGAACTGATTAAAACCTGTCTCTTATACACATCTCTGAGCGGGCTGGCA
>NW_012066847.1:0-430 GCF_000956235.1 Wasmannia auropunctata | reverse complement strand
ACGTGTGCTCTTCCGATCTGTTCACGTTTACGTTATTATTATCATGCAAGTACAATTATTAATACAATTGATCTTAACTACAGGTAAAAGGTACGAAAAGAAATATTAAGCAATATGAATTAAAATTTGATTTATTACAAGTCAAAAAAATTATTATAATATTTACAAAATTTGGTTAAAATTTCTGCCACTACCGCCGTCACAATCTTCTTCTTATTAATACGGAGTGTTCACCGAATACTGTAAAAAAAGAATATAATTAACCAAGCTGTAGAAAACCAGATTTAAAAATAAGAATTATATACACTTACGGTACATTATTCCTCATTAGGTTTATCCTCGTTGACCTCGTCGTCGGTATCTTCGAGGAGCCTTCGTCGTGCATCGTTATTTAGCCGTGCAGCATCCACCTCAGCGCAAATGGGACACA
>NW_012066846.1:0-307 GCF_000956235.1 Wasmannia auropunctata | reverse complement strand
TTAAGTAATTTATATTTGCTAACATATGGAGAGGATAAACTGTGAAAAATTAAAATCAATATATTTTTTTATTTACGCGGTGCGTTCTACATCGCACTACTATTATGCAGATACTTATGTGCAAATATATGTCAACCCAGACAGCACAGGATATCCTGTGGACATCCGTTTTATGTCCATTTCTGGTCGGGACATCCATGAGCCTTACAAGCTGTCCATAGGATATACATTTGTGGACACTATAAGGATATCCCCAAAAGAATAAGTTTGTATGTCCATATGCTATCCTCATTTGTACATACGTTAT
>NW_012066845.1:0-405 GCF_000956235.1 Wasmannia auropunctata | reverse complement strand
GTGTGCTCTTCCGATCTTTTCTAAGTTTTAATTAACAATTACTGCACAAACAGATCTTAAATATTGTCGTTAATTTGTTAGATATCGCATTATAAACTAATGGATAGTGCGAGAGATTTAGTTCTTATTCCGTTCAATTTATTAATGTTAAATAACATCGACTTATGTAAGAAGATGTAATTTAAGTTATAGAATACAACTTTATTTGAAGCTTTAACGCAACGTTTTCTGCGTGTTGACTCTTAATGCCTTTTGTCATCCATTATTATGTTAAATAACAATTATCGAAGAGATAGATCATCGATATCTTTACCAGATTATTAAATAATAGACTTTATTAACAAATGTAATAGTCTGTTTCTAAATATTAATTAGCAATTATCAAATATCATTGTTAATTTGTTA
>NW_012066843.1:0-327 GCF_000956235.1 Wasmannia auropunctata | reverse complement strand
TATCCCCTGTGTGCCTTGTCGACTCAGTTCTGGGCGCGAGCCTGCCTGGAGCCGCCGTCGGTGCAGATCTTGGTGGTAGTAGCAAATACTCCAGCGAGGCCCTGGAGGACTGACGTGGAGAAGGGTTTCGTGTGAACAGCCGTTGCACACGAGTCAGTCGATCCTAAGCCCTAGGAGAAATCCTATGTCAATGACGGCGTACTATACTCTAGTGTTGTCCTAGCCAAAATGATCGATTACTGTAAAAAGTAAGAGAGAGATAGAGCGAACGACACACGCCCGTCGGAGATCGGAAGAGCACACGTCTGAACTCCAGTCACTTAGGCA
>NW_012066842.1:0-508 GCF_000956235.1 Wasmannia auropunctata | reverse complement strand
AAAAGTACACTTCCCCCCACTCCGCAACTGGTCGACCGATAATGACGTTTCTTAATCTGAAATTCCTACATTTCGGACTTTGCATTGCAATATCTCCGCTCGTAGGACATGTAGAAAAAAAATAAACACACTTTCATTATATAAATCAAACCCAAGTTATCGATTAAGTCTAGTTAGAACTTAATCGGTTCGACCGTTATTGAGATCTCAAAATCTCGGGTGCTCGCAACGCGACGGCTCGCGTTAAGAGACCCGGCATGGCTTGTTTGAACACTTGACACCAAGCCACTACCGTGTCTCCTGATTTTTACATTTGCTTATGTATGTATTCTTCTTTGTAGAAACCGAAAATTATCATAACAATAACGCCTTACTTGGAAAAATTGAAATATATACATTGAAATAAGGTGAATAAAATTCTTATTTGCATCGTTGAAATCGCTGTCAGATAAACTTCTATAATTTAGAAATTAATTATTTAGATCGGAAGAGCACACGTCTGAACTCC
>NW_012066841.1:3116-3534 GCF_000956235.1 Wasmannia auropunctata | reverse complement strand
CCAAAAATTAAGCTACCACAAATTCGTGCCACTTCGCGCTTTTAAGGGGTGAAACACCCCTTGAAAAAAAATCGGTTTTTTTATTTCAATGCAAATATCGTCGAAACAAGGAAAGATAGAAAAAAATGTTCCGAATAAAAGTTGAATAGCTTTAAGAATACTTTATAATTATAATTAAAAATAATTTTTTTATTGCTTAATTTTTTGTTTACCCCCACTATTAAAAATTTTTTTGGAATTTTTTGTATTATTTTTTTTATCAAATTAAAGGTTATTTTAATACGAATTTAACCATGTGTGACAAAGTTGTTTTCCGAAGTATCATTTTCGAGAAATAATTATAAACGCCTCTATACGCACACCATTCGTGCTCGTTTACGCGGCGCGCACGCAGCAATTCTTCACGCAGCACGTTCTG
>NW_012066841.1:0-452 GCF_000956235.1 Wasmannia auropunctata | reverse complement strand
TTAATTTTTTTGTTTACCCCCACCATCCAACATTTTTAATTTTTCAAAATTTCTTTTTTACCATTATTATATTTACCAAATTAAAGGATATTTTAAAACGAATTCAACCATGTGTGATAAAGTTACTTTCCAAAGTTTCATTTTCCAGAAATAATTATAAACGCCTCTGTACACGCACCATCCGTACTCGTTTATGCGCTAATTTACCTACATGAACTTGGCACCCGACTTTTATTAAAATAAGTTTACAATAAAAAAGGTGAGTATTTTGTTTATGATATTTGTAGTAGTAGTATAATTTTGTTTGTAAATTTATTAAAAAATTTTGAAAAAATGACTATCACCTGACTTTGAGTTATATAGAAAAATCAATGATATATATTGATTTAAAATCGTTTCTAGTTATTTGTAGTGACTTTCCTGTCGTTCGTAGTAGATCGGAAGAGCACACG
>NW_012066840.1:0-406 GCF_000956235.1 Wasmannia auropunctata | reverse complement strand
TAATCAGAGTTTTTCGATTATGTAATTCATTATTTTCATTTTTGATTATTATATTAATAATCGGGATAAAGTATTATTGCACATAGAAAAAAAAGATTAAAGTTCACAGAATATTTTGTAAATAAAATTATTTAAAGAATTTTTGTATTACAAATAAAAAATAATTTAATTAACAGAATAACTTTTTTGTTTTAAATAAACCAGTATGTTTATACCAAATAATATTTAACACATAAAAAATAAAAAACTACTTAATATTATGTCTTTTTTAATTTGATGATAAAATGATATTTCGTTAGAACCAATCACTAAATGTTTATTTTAGATACTGCATTGTTAGAAAATGAATCTTGCGAAATATTTTATAAACGAAAAAGATTTTCAAGATCGGAAGAGCACACGTCTG
>NW_012066839.1:0-537 GCF_000956235.1 Wasmannia auropunctata | reverse complement strand
TCTATTGTTTATTTAACAATAAACTTTTCAACAATTTTTTTAACAATCGGGGAGAGAATCGAAAAATCTGAAAAAATATTTTTTATATACTTTCAGTTTTCCTATATCTTAGAAAAAAAACTCAAAAACGTGTTTTGCTTTGTTTTCGAGAAAAAAAATTTTTTAGTTTTTGATGTGGAGAAAATCTGTCGACTCTCAGCGTGCGACTCTTACAAAACAGCCAAACTTACAAAATATCTCTACCATACTGCTAGTATGTTGTTCGCGGCCGCTGTTTTGTATTCACTGAAAAGTGAAAACTTTATAAAATTCGACTTTACAATATTTAACTCTCCGAACAATTTTATTATTTATTCCGACGATTATTCGACTTCTCACTTGCGTTTTTTTTATTACAGTCTGCTGTACAGTAAGTACCTGATCTTTTGTTATAATTATTATTAAGTATTTTAAATTTAATTTAAATAAAAAGCGCTAAGTGTTTTTACATAAAAATTATTTTATTAAGATTTAATTTTTTCATTTTGTATTGTAAGT
>NW_012066838.1:0-465 GCF_000956235.1 Wasmannia auropunctata | reverse complement strand
GATGTGTATAAGAGACAGTTATTACATTGTCAACCATTGCATCCTGATGAACTTTGGGAAAATTTTAAAGTAGCAATGTCGGAAGATTATGCACGACACTTTGGTGTGTTGCAAGGACAACGAAAAGCTTACGCACAAATCGACGCTATGCTTGCTGAAAGTAAAAGTTTCGCCGATTTTCCACAAATGGAACAGTTAACAGAAAATTTTCAGATAGAAGATTATTTAATGACTCTTGAAGAATCTATAAAAATTAGTACTAGACAATATAAATAGTTAAATAACAAGTAGAAAGAAATAGTTGATCTTGTATTAAATAGATTAGAAAATAATAATAACAATAGTAATTGTTTTTATATTGATGGTCCAGGTGGTTCAGGTAAAACATTTACATATACAACTATCTATCACTTAGCCAACATTCGTAATAAACATGTATGTACGATGGCTTTTACGGGTATTGCA
>NW_012066837.1:0-635 GCF_000956235.1 Wasmannia auropunctata | reverse complement strand
GATGCCTAAGTGACTGGAGTTCAGACGTGTGCTCTTCCGATCTCGGTAATTCCAGCTCCAATAGCGTATATTAAAGTTGTTGCGGTTAAAAAGCTCGTAGTTGAATCTGTGTCGCACACCGTCGGTTCACCGCTCGCGGTGTTTAACTGGCGTGATGTGGGACGTCCTACCGGTGGGCTTAGCCTCGCGAGGGGCGGCCCAACTAATATCCCGTCGCGGTGCTCTTTACTGAGTGTCGAGTCGGGCCGGTACGTTTACTTTGAACAAATTAGAGTGCTTAAAGCAGGCTATCCTCGCCTGAATACTGCGTGCATGGAATAATGGAATAGGACCTCGGTTCTATTTTGTTGGTTTTCGGAACCCCGAGGTAATGATTAATAGGGACAGATGGGGGCATTCGTATTGCGACGTTAGAGGTGAAATTCTTGGATCGTCGCAAGACGGACAGAAGCGAAAGCATTTGCCAAAAATGTTTTCATTAATCAAGAACGAAAGTTAGAGGTTCGAAGGCGATCAGATACCGCCCTAGTTCTAACCATAAACGATGCCAGCTAGCGATCCGCCGAAGTTCCTCCGATGACTCGGCGGGCAGCTTCCGGGAAAAGATCGGAAGAGCACACGTCTGAACTCCAGTC
>NW_012066835.1:0-300 GCF_000956235.1 Wasmannia auropunctata | reverse complement strand
TGACTTTTAAATTTTTTTCACGACGCCCCCGAAAAGTTGTTCCATTTCGAGATGAGAAAAAAAATTGTGTAAAAGCTGAGCTCGATCGGACAACGAGAAGACGTGGCACATCTAACTTGAAGTTTTTAAATTAATTCTTGGAACACTTTGTAAATATCAAGTTTATTTTTTGCAAATATTAAATGGCAATATTTCCGTAATGTGTTTCAGAGAAAGAGAGAAACAGAGAAAAACACCTGAGTGAATTACGCAATTAACTCTCAATTTAAAATTCTTTTAATTTATTTAGTATAGATTTAT
>NW_012066834.1:0-383 GCF_000956235.1 Wasmannia auropunctata | reverse complement strand
GTGACTGGAGTTCAGACGTGTGCTCTTCCGATCTGATCACTTATTAAGAACAATCCATATCAAATTCAATATTAAATTTTGTATACAAATGATATACATACATATGTGACTTAAGTAGGATAACGTAACGTAATTTTTATGGGATTATAACTTGGCGCCATTTATTGATATCAAATCTTTCATATAAGTAATATACTTATAATTTCAGTAAGGTAATGCAATTTTTATGGAATTCTAACTTGGCATCACATATTGATATCAAATCTTTCATACAAGTAATATACATTTATGACTTAAAGAAGGAAAAACATTTTTATGGAATTTTAACTTGGCGCCATTTATTGATATCAGATCTTTTATACAAATAATATATATATATATAT
>NW_012066833.1:0-399 GCF_000956235.1 Wasmannia auropunctata | reverse complement strand
TCGAATTTTATACGTAAAAGTATCGTTTCCATTCCTTTCAACAGCTGTCAAATCGTGAGTTTTCTTGTCTGATTAAGCTTTACTTTATGTGTCTTTAACGACTATTTACTGACTTTCAGGGAGGAAAAAGATAGTTTCCATTCATTTTTACAAGTTTTCTAAAGCGATCGTATTTATTAATTTTATTCAAATCCTCTTTATTTAAAAATGGCACGCAACAAACTTTTACGTGTCATAATTTCTTGCGGTTTCTCGCTTATCCCTTACGAAAAAATATGATTGGGAGCTAATAGTAACTATTGACACTCAATCATAACTATTGATTGACGAATAGTAACTATTAGGCCACCAATAGTAATGATTGGGTTGTCAAAGGTAAACCATTGACGCTTAAAGAGT
>NW_012066831.1:0-665 GCF_000956235.1 Wasmannia auropunctata | reverse complement strand
GTGACTGGAGTTCAGACGTGTGCTCTTCCGATCTTATAACGTCTATGTGGACATGTCTTAATGTGCGAGTGTAAAAAACTTTACACTTTGAAGTGTAAAAAGAGGGGATACTGTAGATAACCTTGAATGTCTTTGTCAGTTATCCTCAGACCTTTGTTAACATGGAGACCATGGTGGAAGTATAACATGGTGTGTGCAGTTGGCAAGTGTCTCTCTCTAAAAATCTGCCCTCTTCGTCGTTTGGCTGTCGAAGTCAGGAAAGCGGTACCAACTGCGAAAAGTGAAATATTTGGCGTCGAGATGTTGGTATGGAATCTATAGTACACGTAACTGTAGATTTTCATACCGGCAGTATATATTAAATTAAATGTATTATAAACAATAATATATTTTGTACATAATCAGACTGCAACTGTCCATTTTAAAAATTAATTGTAATATACAAAAATCTTTTATTGCTCCACGGCTTTAATAACGTGTATATATATATATATATACAGGGCGTCCCAGAAAGGTCGTATGTCCTTTCATTGGCAGATTCTAGAGAGCATTCTAAGAGGAAAACTCTTATACGAAAATGTCGAGGCTATAATACTTTTTAAATTATAACCGATTAAAGTTATCCTATTACCTGTCTCTTATACACATCTCTGAGCGGGCTGGCA
>NW_012066830.1:0-317 GCF_000956235.1 Wasmannia auropunctata | reverse complement strand
TCTTCTTTTTGAACAAAAAATAGTTGTATAAAATTGAACAATGAAACCTATGCAGTACATCTATTACCGAACAAAATTTGCTGTTTATGATCTTCTTTTTGAACAAAAAATAGTTGTATAAAATTGAACAATGAAACCTATGCAGCACATCTATTATCGAACAAAATTTGATGTTTATGATCTTCTTTTTTAACAAAAAACAGTTGTACAAAATTAAACAATAAAACCTAAGCGGTACATCTATTATTTCTTCAAAATAAAACCTAAATGCTACCTTTTGGTACTTGAAATACCGATCTCAGATCGGAAGAGCACAC
>NW_012066829.1:0-333 GCF_000956235.1 Wasmannia auropunctata | reverse complement strand
TAAGTGCTGGAGTTCAGACGTGTGCTCTTCCGATCTCTCACCCAGGGCCCAGAGAAACCCTATATTTAATTAACAAGAACGACCGCAAGCTCTGAAACGTGATAGTTTAAATAGGCGCGAGATATTTAACACTCTTATTATTAATTACAACGTTAACAAAATTATAACAATTAACAAAAATTTTCAATTTATAAGAACTTAAAATATCATCACTTAAATATATAAATGTCTGATTTTGAATTCTAATAAATATATATATATATATGTATACATGTCCTCGAATATTCAAAGTGAGAGATTGCATCTTTAGAAATTTCTTATTGCTTTTCAAGA
>NW_012066828.1:0-407 GCF_000956235.1 Wasmannia auropunctata | reverse complement strand
CTAAGTGACTGGAGTTCAGACGTGTGCTCTTCCGATCTCAAAGAAATTTTTCTCTAAAAATGCAATCTTTCACTCCGAGGGATTGAGGATGTGCATATTATTTTTTGAAAAGCAATAAAAATTTTTGTAAATATAATCTGTTACTTCGAACACTCGAGGACATGTATATAATGTTTTAAAAGCTAAGGAATAGTTCTAAATATGTAATCTGTCACTTCGAAGACTTGAGGACATCTGTATAATTTTTTTAAAGCAAATAAATTTTTCTAAAAATGCAATCTCTCACTTTGTAGACTCGAGGACCGGCACATAATTTTATTAAAGCAAATAAATATTTCTAAAAACAATCTCTCTCTCCGAAGATTCGAGCATATGTATAACTGAGTCGACAAGGCACACAGGGGATA
>NW_012066827.1:0-421 GCF_000956235.1 Wasmannia auropunctata | reverse complement strand
TGGAGTTCAGACGTGTGCTCTTCCGATCTAGAGATTCTCGTGGCTTCATAGTTCAAGAAAGCCAGAGATCTCACCCATTTAAAGTTTGAGAATAGGTTGAGGTCGTTTCGGCCCCAAGGCCTCTAATCATTCGCTTTACCAGATGAGACTCGCGCGCGTTCCGTGCGGAACGGCCGAGTGCCAGCTATCCTGAGGGAAACTTCGGAGGGAACCAGCTACTAGATGGTTCGATTAGTCTTTCGCCCCTATACCCAGTTCCGACGATCGATTTGCACGTCAGAATCGCTACGGACCTCCATCAGGGTTTCCCCTGACTTCGTCCTGACCAAGCATAGTTCACCATCTTTCGGGTCCCAAACGTGTACGCTCTGGGTGCGCCTCTTCTCGCGATGAGAACGAGACGCCCCGGGAGTGCGGAGAC
>NW_012066826.1:0-347 GCF_000956235.1 Wasmannia auropunctata | reverse complement strand
TATCCCCTGTGTGCCTTGTCGACTCAGTCTCTAAGGAGAGATCCTCCCGAGACGCGCACCGGTCGCTACGGGCCTGGCACCCTCTGCGGGTAAGTGGCCCCATTCAAGATGGACTTGGACGCGACGCGGCACCTCGGGATAAACGGACCCTCCCAAACACCACATTTCCCTGCGGCGGAACCGCGGGATTCGGCGCTGGGCTCTTTCCTGTTCGCTCGCCGCTACTAAGGAAATCCTAGTTAGTTTCTTTTCCTCCGCTTAATAATATGCTTAAATTCAGCGGGTGATCTCGCCTGCTCTGAGATCGGAAGAGCACACGTCTGAACTCCAGTCACTTAGGCATCTCG
>NW_012066825.1:0-358 GCF_000956235.1 Wasmannia auropunctata | reverse complement strand
ACGTGTGCTCTTCCGATCTTCGGACATAAAGAAAAAATCTGGTTCGCCTTCTGTAATTTCTGATCACCGTATAACGTGCGATCACGAATTCGATTGGAATGGAGTTAAAATTTTGGATAACGAACCTTCCTATAATAAAAGAATGTCAGAGATATACATTAAAACACAAAGCAGTGGTTTGAACAAACAAAGTGACACAGAGACACTTTCTGACGTATATTTGCCTATTTTACAGTCGCTATCTTATACCACGTCTTGATGGCACATAGGATCTAATAAATCTTTTCCCCTTTTTATGTATTTATTAAGCGTATTTGGAATGGAAAAGGCCGGTTTCAGATTAAATTTTTCAACTATA
>NW_012066824.1:0-888 GCF_000956235.1 Wasmannia auropunctata | reverse complement strand
GGAGTTCAGACGTGTGCTCTTCCGATCTAAATATTTATTAAATCTTTGCCTTACTAAATAAATGAGTCTACAATATACCAAAAATATTAGATACCGAAAAGATTAGACAGACCCCTACGCAAGGTAGAATGTATATTAAATTGAATATCTATTAAATCTTCGCCTTACTACAAAAGTAAGCATTAAAGCACGTATTTTTGTTTTTACAATAGATATTATTTATGTAATAGGCGGAGAGACGGGGCTCCGCCCTCCCCCCTCGCACCCCCCCTTCCCGCTTGCGCCCATACTACCCGACTGGGGGGGGCTTCGCCCCCCAACCCCATTGGTATTATTTTTTTGTACTTTTTTTGTTAATAACTTTTTAACGAATAACGAGCGACGGCTAAAACCACCTGAAGGTTACTTGGGGTCATGCCCTTGACAACATATATAAAGGTCATTGGAGCAGCCTCCCTTCATCGATATATTTACCCCCTGCCGCAAATTCCCATAGGTATTCCATATGGGACCATGAAGGTTCCATGAAGGACCATAAAGGTCCTGTGAAGGACCATAAAGGTCCTGTGAAGGTTCTATGATAACCATGAAGGTTCTACGTAAGATCGTAATAACCCCATATGGGACCGTAACAGTCCCATATAAAAATGTATACTTATAGGTAACACACATAGGGTAAGAATGATAATACATTGGACTCATATAGGACAGTATGAATTCGGCATCGGTATGAGATGGGTATGAATATGGTATACTATGGAATGGGATGAATTATTTGAGCACTGAATAAATACCGGTTAATAATATAATTTGTTACAAACATTGAGTGGTTTAATAATTTTTATAATGCTATTTTGATCTCTATTGCATTCTGAAAATGTATATATG
>NW_012066823.1:0-339 GCF_000956235.1 Wasmannia auropunctata | reverse complement strand
AGAGATGTGTATAAGAGACAGCTTATAAATGATTTTCAGAGAAATCGCTGACAGTCTGTGAAAAGTGAAAAACCATGAAAGTATAATTTTCAGAGACATCACTGAAATCTCAAATTTCAGCGAAATTTAAAGTTTTTCAGACACTTATAAATGATTTTCAGAGAAATCACTGACAGTCTCTGAAAAGTGAGAAACCATGAAAGTATAAGTTTCAGAGACATCACTGAAATCTCAAATTTCAGCGAAATTCAACAACTTTCAGATACTTTGTAAATGATTTTCGGAGATATTGCTGAAAGTCTTTGAATTTCCTTGAAAAAGGCTCCGAATCTTACTAAA
>NW_012066822.1:0-460 GCF_000956235.1 Wasmannia auropunctata | reverse complement strand
GACTGGAGTTCAGACGTGTGCTCTTCCGATCTATACTCAGACGTCGAGGAACGTGCGTACTCAAAGTACGTAGAAAAATTTCGCTAAGGCGTACAAGTAAAGCGGGAAGAGAAATCCGCCAGGGATCTCGCACTTCCGTCGCACTCGTATACGTGGAGTTGATGTTCAGTAAGCGCCACGATTCATCCGATCACGTTCGTCTGAGAACGAGGGAAGATCGCGGGACCAACACTATGTGCGCGCCACATAAGAGCCATTCGGTCTCTCGACACCGACTCGTGGCAATGCTGTGTTTGTATATAATATTATATTGGACGGCACGCTTCGGCAAGCGCGAGCGAACACCGGACGTTTCGTCGAACGAGTCGCCGAATACGTCGAACGATGTAACTCACCCTCCGTGCGAGAGTCGACGACTTCTCCGCTTCAATAACTGAGTCGACAAGGCACACAGGGGATA
>NW_012066821.1:0-507 GCF_000956235.1 Wasmannia auropunctata | reverse complement strand
TTCCGGCATAACTTTTCCATCAATGGTTATATTATCGTTTTTATCCATGGTAATACGTTTGTTGTCGAGCTTCGTTCCATCATTGCTAAAATAAACTCCGTAAACGTCGTCTATGTTGACCACTTTTTTACCGCTTATGACCGCCCCCAGATATTTTTGCCCCAAAGGACCATAGTGCATTTGTAGCTTTTCTTGTCCCTCGCATGTTTGCAATTGGTTTCGAACGGATGTTACAAACGGCTCATTGGCGATTTCGAAAATTTCTTCAACGGAGGGGGCATACGATTCATCGTGTGATGGTAATATTTCAGACATTTCATTCAAAGTAGACGGCAAAGTAGTTTTCGAACGTTTCAGCATTGATTTAACCGGAGTGGAAGCCAGTATAGAATTGTCTAACGAGGCGCTTGATTCTTTTCGTTTGAGTGTTGGTTTCATATATCCTTCGTCTACTCCCGAAAAGAACGATTCGTTCTCGACCAATTCATCAGATCGGAAGAGCACACG
>NW_012066819.1:0-331 GCF_000956235.1 Wasmannia auropunctata | reverse complement strand
TGGAGTTCAGACGTGTGCTCTTCCGATCTTAAATTATGACCAGAATATGGCCTCATCATATTTTGTGTGAGTTGAAATGCCTCATCTCCAACGAAGAAGCATGGAGTCTTTATATTACTCCCAGGTAAATTAGCTTTTTCTCGAGGTAAATTTAAGTTTTCACTATACAATGCTTTGCCAAACTCCGATCTTGATAGAATCCCTCCATCGCTATTATGGCCATATGCTCCAACATCTACTAGCGTGAATTTACAATTGTGGTCACATGCTGCCAGCAATATTATACTAAAAGTCTTCTTATAATTATAATATAAACTTCCTGAGTTTGGTG
>NW_012066818.1:0-640 GCF_000956235.1 Wasmannia auropunctata | reverse complement strand
TCCCCTGTGTGCCTTGTCGACTCAGTTGTATGCTATACGAAGTTATTACGTGTGTTTTGAGGTGTGTGTTGAAGTCAATATATTCTTAAAGTAGTTGAAATTCGGTGTGGCTCACCGTTGCGACAAATTTTAACGTTGTGAATGTCATATATTAGACTGCTCGAATAATTGTCGAAGATTCTAACATGATGTTCATGACGTTAAAATTTGTTGCATTAGTGATCCATTGAAAATTTGTGTATGCAATGAAAAAAATTGTTCTCGTGCAATTTCGATTTTATCGTCTTAATGCGATGTATTAAAAAAGTTTTATTGTGACAACGAATATATTGCGGGGTTTTTTTTTTTTCATACGTAGATTTTCTTTGGCTCGACAATATAACAAATTTAAACGTCAAGAACATCATATTAGATTACGCGAATAATTGTCGAGGAATCTAACCTGATGTTCATGACGTTGAAATTTGTTACATTGGTGACTCATTGAAAATCTACGTATGAAAAATAGTAAAAAAAAAAAACTGAGAGAAATAAATTGGTATTAGAATCCGCTTTGTATAATTGAAATATGTCTTACTTTTATATCTCACCATTTTTTTAGCGTCACGAGGTATATAGCTTTTCTCAGAATACGTATGTG
>NW_012066817.1:0-462 GCF_000956235.1 Wasmannia auropunctata | reverse complement strand
AATATCATGATCCTGAACAACATTCAAAAGGTTTCAGCTATTGTTTGGACACCTTGGATGATGCTAACGCCGACAGTACTCCAACTTTCAAGCTTCATAACTCAAAATTTATTGCATATGCAAAATACCAACTTGCGTAGTACTACACAAACTACATTCATTATAAATAAATAATCGAAAAATATACTTAAAAGAAAAAATATAATACAAAGATCTATAACAAAAATTTATTATTATGTAATATCAAATAATTTTTAAATAAATTACTTCAACGAGACTTAATATTTTTGTTGTTCATTATATCCTAAGTTTTTCAACCTGTTTTAAATAAAACGAATAAACATAAACAATCACTTCATGTTCTCCAACCTCATTTATAGCCGCCATCATAAATTATTAATATTACTAGAAAACACAAGCTTACACAGCCGACTAGTAGCCTCGAAGATCGGAAGAGCACAC
>NW_012066816.1:0-345 GCF_000956235.1 Wasmannia auropunctata | reverse complement strand
TCAGACGTGTGCTCTTCCGATCTTTTCCAAAATTCGGTCAAAAATTCATGGGTCCAAAACACGTTTCTCGACATTCTCTATCCACTGGTATAATCCAATTTTTATCAATTAATCCAAGTATAAGCACCAATTAGGAAAATGTCAAAAAAAAAAAAAAAAAAATATAAATTAAAAATACTTATAATTCCCGGACCTACCCTGTCTTATGCAGATCGACGAGAGTAACAAAAAAGGTCCTCTTTGCCACCCCTTTATCTGCCTTCATTTCACTAATAATCGCTATTTTTAAAATCGAGAAACAAAAACGAATTAGATCAGTTAAACGGTTGGAGATAGGAGCATCGT
>NW_012066815.1:0-615 GCF_000956235.1 Wasmannia auropunctata | reverse complement strand
GTTCAGACGTGTGCTCTTCCGATCTATGTGGGTATGTCTATTCTCGACATGTCGAAAGTCTGCTTGTATGAATTTCATCACGAGTATATGATACCTTCGTTTCGCGAAAAATGTAAAATAATGTACACCGACACGGATAGTCTCATATATCATCTTGAATGTGGCGATATATACAGGGTGATTCAGAACAACCCCTCGTCCTTGAAAAGACGTATTCTTGACTCAATTCTAAGACGATTTTTCCTTTACAAAAATTTTGTAAAGGAAGCTTAGTTTTCAAATTATAACGAGAAATAGTTAGCAAATTACGGGCCGCGTACGGATGGTACACAGAGGCGGCGCAACTTACTGTCCGCCGGCAGGCGGTATGCGGGACCGTCGCGACGATCAGCTGATTACACGCGCGCATAAACATGCGTTTACATTACTCTCTCTCTCTCTCTCTCTCTTCTTTTCACACACACACACGCACACACGCACGCACGCACGCACGCAATATCTTACCTTTTAAAAGATTTGTCGACTTCTCGAAAAAGATGGATTAATTCCCATGTGATTTCCACGTAATGAGTGTTTATTTTAATAAATTTTCAATAGTTTTAATGCAAACATCAC
>NW_012066814.1:0-303 GCF_000956235.1 Wasmannia auropunctata | reverse complement strand
TATTTAGCAGGCTAGAGTCTCGTTCGTTATCGGAATTAACCAGACAAATCGCTCCACCAACTAAGAACGGCCATGCACCACCACCCACCGAATCAAGAAAGAGCTATCAATCTGTCAATCCTTCCGGTGTCTGGGCCTGGTGAGGTTTCCCGTGTTGAGTCAAATTAAGCCGCAGGCTCCACTCCTGGTGGTGCCCTTCCGTCAATTCCTTTAAGCTTCAGCTTTGCAACCATACTTCCCCCGGAACCCAAAAGCTTTGGTTTCCCGGAAGATCGGAAGAGCACACGTCTGAACTCCAGCACT
>NW_012066813.1:0-504 GCF_000956235.1 Wasmannia auropunctata | reverse complement strand
TAATATAGAAACGAGTTATCTTCATATCTTTATATTACAATAATAAAACGATTGAGCTAGTGGTGGTGTTTTTTAATAAAATTATTTTGAATTAAAAATATTTTGTATTCGTTTTACCTCGTTAACATGTGCTTATGATGCTTGTCACTACAAAGGGTTCGACGTGACAAAATGCGTGATATCGTTCCAAAACTGACTTTAAAAAAAAAGTAAAAAAGGGTGTCAAGTGTTAGCGTACTCCTCGAACAAAATTTAATATGTATAATCTCCTTTTTTGAACAAAAAACAGTTGTACAAAATTAAACAATGAAACCTAAGTGGTACCATCCCTTATTTGTTATGAAAAATCTAATTGCTATCTCTTTTTGTATTTTAAAATAAAATTTAATATGTATAATCTCCTTTTTTAAACAAAAAACAGTTGTACAAAATTAAGCAATGAAACCGTAAGTAGGTACCATCCCTTATTTGTTAAGAAAAATCTAATTGCTATCTCTTTTTGTA
>NW_012066812.1:0-629 GCF_000956235.1 Wasmannia auropunctata | reverse complement strand
GTGACTGGAGTTCAGACGTGTGCTCTTCCGATCTAATAATATTAACAAAAAACAATATTATTAACACAATTTTGTTGTTTTACTATTTTATTTATACTATAAGTTGTAAAGATGTATTCAGTTCATATTATGTATAATTAAATAATGTGAATAGTAAAGATTTATTTTTTCCATTTTTCACCTTTTTTCTTTTTGCACATTCTCGTTACATGTATATTAAACCTGTAAATTAAAATTAAATGTTATGATAATTACAAATTTCGTATATTTTTATTTCATTATTTACTTCAGTGTTTACAATTCAAGCCTATTAACCTCTATCTTTAATCATCATCACTGAAATATTCTTCAACTCGTTCAACTTGTGAATGTTCTTGAGCTCTTTGCCTCTGCCGACTTAAATTTAATGACTCAAATTAACACTTCTACGAGCAGGTGATGGAGCAACAACAGCTACTGAAATTTCTTTTTCACATGCGTTATATTTTAATGTAGGAGAAAACTGTATACCGCACAAATTTTAATTTATCAATAAATATTGCACAACATGTATTCTTACTTATATTTATATTATATTATACTGCAATAAAAATAGAAATAATTTACTACGTATGCCGTCTTCTGCTTGA
>NW_012066810.1:0-424 GCF_000956235.1 Wasmannia auropunctata | reverse complement strand
GTTGAACATTTTTATCATAAATTTTTATCGTTGTACAGTGCAAAACCATAATAATACACTGTGTACTATAGTCACTTTTTACACATTTATACGCGTGCTATATTTTTACTCATTAATTTTACAATTATTTTACAATGTGTGTAAGCGTGTAAAAAGTATGCATTTAAGTGTGTAAAACACAGATGAAAGTAAAAGTGACTAAAGATTTATACACTTGTATTTGTAGTGCATCTTTCACACACACACACACACACACACACACTCTCTCTCTCTCTCTCTTTCTGTCTCGTTTACTCATACGTATTACATATTACACACACACACACTCATGCTTGTTATCTGTCATACAACTCATTTATATATAATTTTCATTTATAGCGCAATAATTGCTCAGTTGGACTGAAAAGATCGGAAGAGCACACGT
>NW_012066809.1:0-603 GCF_000956235.1 Wasmannia auropunctata | reverse complement strand
TAGCTAAAATCTTTTGAATGTTCAGGTTCATGACATTGATAAAGGCCAACGACCTTGGCCATCTTTAGCTAGTGTTTGGACACCTTGGATAATGCTAATGTCGACAGTACTCCAACTTTCAAGCTTCATAACTCAAGATTTAATTCATAAAAAAATTTTTATTTATGTGTTTTGGAAAGTTATCGAGGCGTGCTATAAGAACATATAATGAAAAATTGGGGATTCCATTTAAAAAATTCAACGTGACCTTATCCTGACCTTGACGACGCCACTCAAGGTCAAACCAATGTTATCATCTTATGTCCCCTTCGAAGCCCTACAACTTTGTCTGAAAAATTTTTCTTTCCCGGGCTTAATTTTCGAGATTTCGACTGGATGAATTAAAATGGTCCACCCTGTATATATATATATATATAATATATACAGGGTGTCCCGTAATGACCGGACCAACGCTTAAGGGTAGATTCCTGAGATCATTTTAAGACAAAAGTTCCAATACCAAAATGTTGAGGCTATAATAGTTTTTGAATTATATATGTTTAAAGTTAACTAATCAGATCGTCTAAAGTTGGCAGATCGGAAGAGCACACGTCTGAACTCCAG
>NW_012066808.1:0-301 GCF_000956235.1 Wasmannia auropunctata | reverse complement strand
GTGTGCTCTTCCGATCTTAAACTGTATTTGTGTGCGATTTTTAGTTTATGCCATGAAACCTTTTAAATTTAGTACACATTTTTGGAGATTTGACGCATTTTCATTTGGAGCTATGTAATTCCATAAAAAATAAATAGGATCCTTTTCTAAAGTCACTTTAGAAAAGGATCCTATTTATTTTTTATGGAATTACATAGGTCCAAATGAAAATGCGTCAATATTTATTCCACGCCATGGAACTTGTCAAAGCTTGTAAAAAATTTTGAGATTCGTCAGATCGGAAGAGCACACGTCTGAACTC
>NW_012066807.1:0-550 GCF_000956235.1 Wasmannia auropunctata | reverse complement strand
GTGTGCTCTTCCGATCTTATATGCACGATTCTTTTTTTCCTTTATCCTGCTTTTTATATTGATGACTTTGGGTCTGTTGTTTTATTTCTTTTTAAATTGATGATTTTCTAACTGAATCAATCCAGGTACAAATTTTATCATTATATAATTTGTGCATGAGCATGGGGGGACCTTAATTCTATTTTATTTTAAATGTCTTCAGAAATAATCAACAGTTTTTCTTTGCAGGAGCACATTGATTTACAAATGGCAGTCATAAATCATGCAAATTTCAATTATCTAAAGGAACATGGTAAAGGAATGGAAGAATGAAAATCAAGCGCTGCGGTAGCGGCGCGACGCCAAGTATATATAAAATAATATATATAAAATAAAAGTCGGGTGATGACTTGTGAGTATACGGCACTGGCACTGCGCTACCGCTTAGCTTTATCTCGAAGTTTTGCCTCGTCAGATTTCCGATTTTTAATATCTCGGAAACGAAAGTTCTAATAAAAAATCTAATGACACTTTCGCTATATAATGTCGATACGAGCTTTTCGATTGAGAC
>NW_012066806.1:0-362 GCF_000956235.1 Wasmannia auropunctata | reverse complement strand
CACACACACACACACACACACACACACGCACACACACAAAAAAACTAAACTATATAAAACTATATTAAACTAAACTAAACTAAATAAATAAAATAACATAATTATATAACTATATAAAACTATATTTAAAAAAACTATATTAAAAAAAAAACTAAACTATATAAAACTATATTTCAGAGGAATTACAAAAAATGACAAAGACTTTGGAAACAAGAATTGAAACAAAGATTGAAGGGATGAAAAGGAGTATTTTATACAATATTAATAAAAAAATGGACGAATTAAAACCAATGTTGAATGTTGCTGACGAGTCAGAAATTGTTGAAGCGATGAAGATAAGAGACATATTGCCTCATTTGCCA
>NW_012066804.1:0-430 GCF_000956235.1 Wasmannia auropunctata | reverse complement strand
TTTGAGCGAGACAGAAGATATTGTAAGAAGTTCATTTAGAGATACCACTGACACTGAAGGATCTGCTTTATCGACCTCGTACAAATTTTTCCGACCTTCCAGCATCGCCTTAAATGAATTAGAAATATTTCTATCTTCACTTATTCAAAAAAATATGCATTTATCAAGCGACGCGGTAGCGACGCGACGCCAATTAGTACATAAAAAAATAACCATGGGATGTAAACATTCCTGCATAAATATCGTCATGGCGCTATACTAATTATATATTTTGTACTTTCCCATACAGCACAGAAGTTTGCAACAATATTGCAGCAAAGTTGCAACATTGCATATTGCAATGCAATGCTTCAGAAACATTGTTCAAATATAGATTTACAACATTATTTTAATAATGTTGTAGCAATATTTAAAAGAAATGTAAAAAGAA
>NW_012066803.1:3150-3542 GCF_000956235.1 Wasmannia auropunctata | reverse complement strand
AGCGATATGTATATCATAATTTACTCGAGGAGAATTTCCCTGTCGCATATCCTATTCTCATGATTTTTTTACTGGGCTTATAACAGTTATAAACCATCTATTGGACGAATCCGTATTATATAGATGAGGTATTATCCAAAAAAATTATTATTTTTTATATTAATTTTTATATATTACACTATAATTATAACTGTTTTAGTAGAAAGATGAAAGGTCAGATCCATTTACATTGCCTCCTTTATCTATATATTTTTCCGTTACACAATTTCTGTTATGAGCCCAGTAAAAAAAGCACGAGAATGGGATAATACCATATGCGACGGAGCAATTCTCCTCGAATAAAACATCCTGAACAGGCATTAATCCGAGGTATGTTACAACACTACAAAATG
>NW_012066803.1:0-434 GCF_000956235.1 Wasmannia auropunctata | reverse complement strand
AATTTCAGCCGCTAATATTGGTTAACTAAAATCGTTTATAATTTGAAAAGTATTATAGCCTCGACATTTTTGTATTAGGATTTTCGTCTCAAAATTATCTTAGGAACACGTTCTTAAAAGGAAATCCGGTAGAGATTAAAGTGAGTTATTATTTGTAATATAAAAAAGTTTCACTAATGATTAGATTATATAGGATGTTTTAATTAGAATTTATCGGACAATCCGCGGGAGCATATTCTACAGAAATGGAAATAATAAGAAATGTTTTATAAAATTTGGCTAGAAACGCTTTATTTCAAAGTAATAAACAAATATTGAAACATATAACAGGAAACAACAAATTTTGCATTGCACAGAAAGTGTATATTTTGTGGATTACGGAAAGATCGAAAATGGCATTTATATTCTGTATGGAAAATTCATTACTATATATT
>NW_012066802.1:0-442 GCF_000956235.1 Wasmannia auropunctata | reverse complement strand
TCAGACGTGTGCTCTTCCGATCTGAACTAGGGCGGTATCTGATCGCCTTCGAACCTCTAACTTTCGTTCTTGATTAATGAAAACATTTTTGGCAAATGCTTTCGCTTCTGTCCGTCTTGCGACGTATCCAAGAATTTCACCTCTAACGTCGCAATACGAATGCCCCCATCTGTCCCTATTAATCATTACCTCGGGGTTCCGAAAACCAACAAAATAGAACCGAGGTCCTATTCCATTATTCCATGCACGCAGTATTCAGGCGAGGATAGCCTGCTTTAAGCACTCTAATTTGTTCAAAGTAAACGTACCGGCCCGACTCGACACTCAGTAAAGAGCACCGCGACGGGATATTAGTTGGGTCCGCCCCTTCGCGAGGCTAAGCCCACCGGTAGGACGTCCCACATCACGCCAGTTAAACACCGCGAGCGGTGAACCGACGGTA
>NW_012066801.1:0-373 GCF_000956235.1 Wasmannia auropunctata | reverse complement strand
ACGTGTGCTCTTCCGATCTATGTTCATCGAGAGACGTATGGACCTTGAACAATTTCTGCAGTCAAGCGTCCCGTCATCGCTACGAATTCAAGATCTGGTTGTAGATTTTGTAAAAATACGTAATGAAAATATTGTAAAATTGATGCTGAATGATACTTGTACGTACATGAAACTTTGATTTTTATATTCAAACTCGAACATTGCGTTGAGCATGCATATTTTAATTTAAGTCAAAATACGGACACCGTTAGTAATAAGTTTAAACATTTTGTCGATTATTTACGTCACAATTGTATTGTGAATAAAGACGATGCGATAAATATTTTGTGTAAGGTGTATGATAAAACATCGCTTATTGAATGTGAATTCATAG
>NW_012066800.1:0-309 GCF_000956235.1 Wasmannia auropunctata | reverse complement strand
ACTAGAGCATCCAAGGTCGTTTCCTGAAAATAAAAGGTGGACAATAATTAGCAAAAGAGTTAAAAGAATCAGTTTTATCAATATACTTACCCGAGAAAGGTTGTAGATCAGCATCAGCTTGAGGGAAACCTGAAACAAAAAAGGATTAATTAGTTTGAGACCACAATTCAGTTATTTTATAATATTCATTTATGATTTAACCACTTACCTTCTCAATAGAGTTGAATCTGCCACAATTCAGTTGTATTTTATTTTCCTGTGAAAAGGGACCCACAATGGTCCACAAATTGAAGAGATCGGAAGAGCACA
>NW_012066798.1:0-434 GCF_000956235.1 Wasmannia auropunctata | reverse complement strand
TCGAACGTCTATGAAACACGGACCGTGATCGTTGCGATGCACGTCGGTCGTTCTTCTCGCTATTGAAGCGGAGAAGTCGTCGACTCTCGCACGGAGGGTGAGTTACATCGTTCGACGTATTCGGCGACTCGTTCGACGAAACGTCCGGTGTTCGCTCGCGCTTGCCGAAGCGTGCCGTCCAATATAATATTATATACAAACACAGCATTGCCACGAGTCGGTGTCGAGAGACCGAATGGCTCTTATGTGGCGCGCACATAGTGTTGGTCCCGCGATCTTCCCTCGTTCTCAGACGAACGTGATCGGATGAATCGTGGCGCTTACTGAACATCAACTCCACGTATACGAGTGCGACGGAAGTGCGAGATCCCTGGCGGATTTCTCTTCCCGCTTTACTTGTACAGATCGGAAGAGCACACGTCTGAACTCCAGTC
>NW_012066797.1:0-364 GCF_000956235.1 Wasmannia auropunctata | reverse complement strand
TTCTCGCGCATCTTCCAGAAACTGTAGAAGTTCAATGTGTCTGGAATTTATTACTGCACCGGTCAGTATACGACTATTGAAAGCTGCGTCTATCTCACGCCATCTGAGTCCCGCACCGTATCCTGCACCCGCATGCACGAATCGGAATCGCGGATTTCGACTCTGTTCATCGAGCGAATCGATGAATTCGTCGACATGCTCTTCCCACGCGATAAAGTCTTCTCGCGTAATCAACCGGGTGGCTTGCTCGTCCAGATCTCTTATCGTTTGCTCCATATTCTTTTTAGCACGATTACACAAATATATCTTTCTCACTCTGTGCAAATAGGGCACATGTTACACGGCATTATTTGAAACAACGGAC
>NW_012066795.1:0-347 GCF_000956235.1 Wasmannia auropunctata | reverse complement strand
CCTTGTCGACTCAGTCCCCGGAACCCAAAAGCTTGGTTCCCGGAAGCTGCCCGCCGAGTCATCGGAGGAACTTCGGCGGATCGCTAGCTGGCATCGTTTATGGTTAGAACTAGGGCGGTATCTGATCGCCTTCGAACCTCTAACTTTCGTTCTCGATTAATGAAAACATTTTTGGCAAATGCTTTCGCTTCTGTCCGTCTTGCGACGATCCAAGAATTTCACCTCTAACGTCGCAATACGAATGCCCCCATCTGTCCCTATTAATCATTACCTCGGGGTTCCGAAAACCAACAAAATAGAACCGAGGTCCTAAGATCGGAAGAGCACACGTCTGAACTCCAGTCACT
>NW_012066794.1:0-436 GCF_000956235.1 Wasmannia auropunctata | reverse complement strand
AGTGACTGGAGTTCAGACGTGTGCTCTTCCGATCTGTGGCGCTTACTGAACATCAACTCCACGTATACGAGTGCGACGGAAGTGCGAGATCCCTGGCGGATTTCTCTTCCCGCTTTACTTGTACGCCTTAGCGAAATTTTTCTACGTACTTTGAGTACGCACGTTCCTCGACGTCTGAGTATCGCATCGTCGATCTAGCGTCAGGGCTGAGCGGCTACGCGCCGCTATCATAGGGAGAATGAGAACAAAAATATACATGATCTTTTTTTAACAAAACCCGACGTTGTGCGTATACTCCTCGGAGTGTACATGCACGTTCGGTGTATAACACATGGGTTTACGTATGTAACGAATGAAGAAGCAGAGTGTCGCCGACCGGCTCGCAAGACCGGCGGCAAGTACCGACACACGCACACGGCTCTCTGTGCTGCGCTCG
>NW_012066793.1:0-309 GCF_000956235.1 Wasmannia auropunctata | reverse complement strand
CGTGTGCTCTTCCGATCTATTGCGAGATTTGAAAAAATAAAAAAAAATGCATTATTGTTTGATTAAAAAAGACTACTTTTTATTTCTTTTCCCTTCCCTATAATTAAGATCAATATAACATAATAATAATAATAATAATAATAATTGAACATTACTTATATGATAATAACGTAAACGTGAACGTGAAAATGTAAAACGTGAAAAACGTGAAACGCGAACGTAAAAAAAAAACGTGTAAAAACGTGAAAAAAACGTGAAACGCGAACGTGAAAAACGTAAAAAACGTGAAATGCAAACGTAAAAAACGTG
>NW_012066792.1:0-319 GCF_000956235.1 Wasmannia auropunctata | reverse complement strand
CTGGAGTTCAGACGTGTGCTCTTCCGATCTGTGGCGTGTGATAACCGGGCCTCCTACGTCTAGCAGGATGAGCTCAAGATAAGGTCGCCATAACATTGGCCTTACCCCTGCTCCAGCTGGATGTTGGTTTAATGTACTCAGTCCAGGATAAGCCCAGACACAATGCTCGATTAGTCTAAACATCGCGAGTGATCGGATGACCGGAGGAGAGCCCGACCCTGACCCCGGGCCCAAAGATACCCCGCGAGGGGATCAAGGACACCAAGAAAGTCGGAACTCGCGCGAGTCACAACTGAGTCGACAAGGCACACAGGGGATA
>NW_012066791.1:0-478 GCF_000956235.1 Wasmannia auropunctata | reverse complement strand
AGTGACTGGAGTTCAGACGTGTGCTCTTCCGATCTCGAACCTCTAACTTTCGTTCTTGATTAATGAAAACATTTTTGGCAAATGCTTTCGCTTCTGTCCGTCTTGCGACGATCCAAGAATTTCACCTCTAACGTCGCAATACGAATGCCCCCATCTGTCCCTATTAATCATTTACCTCGGGGTTCCGAAAACCAACAAAATAGAACCGAGGTCCTATTCCATTATTCCATGCACGCAGTATTCAGGCGAGGATAGCCTGCTTTAAGCACTCTAATTTGTTCAAAGTAAACGTACCGGCCCGACTCGACACTCAGTAAAGAGCACCGCGACGGGATATTAGTTGGGCCGCCCCTCGCGAGGCTAAGCCCACCGGTAGGACGTCCCACATCACGCCAGTTAAACACCGCGAGCGGTGAACCGACGGTGTGCGACACAGATTCAACTACGAGCTTTTTAACCGCAACAACTTTAATATACT
>NW_012066790.1:0-536 GCF_000956235.1 Wasmannia auropunctata | reverse complement strand
TGTGCTCTTCCGATCTTTCGAGTATACATGCATACTCTCAGACTCGCCGTCTTCGGGGCAGCTTGCAGTATATACGCAATTGAGGCACTACCGGTGGCGTGTGATAACCGGGCCTCCTACGTCTAGCAGGATGAGCTCAAGATAAGGTCGCCATAACATTGGCCTTACCCCTGCTCCAGCTGGATGTTGGTTTAATGTACTCAGTCCAGGATAAGCCCAGACACAATGCTCGATTAGTCTAAACATCGCGAGTGATCGGATGACCGGAGGAGAGCCCGACCCTGACCCCGGGCCCAAAGATACCCCGCGAGGGGATCAAGGACACCAAGAAAGTCGGAACTCGCGCGAGTCACAGCGTTCAGACATCGTGAATAATATCGGAGAAGAGCCAGACCCTCACCCAGGGCCCAGAGAAACCCTATATTTAATTAACAAGAACGACCGCAAGCTCTGAAACGTGATAGTTTAAATAGGCGCGAGATATTTAACACTCTTATTATTAAAGATCGGAAGAGCACACGTCTGAACTCCAGTCA
>NW_012066789.1:0-523 GCF_000956235.1 Wasmannia auropunctata | reverse complement strand
TGCTCTTCCGATCTCATATATAACTTATTATGTTAATAACTTTTTAATAAATAATGAGCGACGGGAAACGTCAGTGGCCTTAAACTTCTTAAGGGTCAAGGTCAAGATCAAAATCAGTCGGAAGTCATTTGGGGCTGACTGTGTAAAGGTAAACATTTACCGAAAGAACGCTGCACAGCCACAGAAAAAAATTTGTCGTGTTTATGGAAATGATGCTCTAACTGGACAAAGAGCAGCGAATTGGTTTCGCCGATTTTGAGATGGAAATTTTGATGTCAAAGGTGTACATTATTCTGATCGGCCTATTGTGGAAAATGCAAGGTTGGGAAGTAACTCGTTACTTGTAACGAAGTTACAGTTACAGTTACTTTTTTTCAATAACTGTAACTTAACTTCGTTACTTTCTTTCCATGTGTAACTGTAACTTAACTTAGTTAGATTTTTTAAGTAACTAGTAACTAATTTAATAGTTACTTTTACAGTTATTTTATATATGTCAAATCGAGATCGGAAGAGCACACGT
>NW_012066788.1:0-366 GCF_000956235.1 Wasmannia auropunctata | reverse complement strand
AGTGACTGGAGTTCAGACGTGTGCTCTTCCGATCTTAATTTTATTAAAGCAAATAAATGTTTCTAAAAACAATCTCTCTCTCCGAAGATTCGAGCATATGTATATTTTTTTAAAGCATATAAATATTTCTAAAAATGCAATTTTGCACTTCGAAGACTTGAGGACATACATAGAATTTTATGAAAAGCAATAACAAATTTCTAAAAATGCAATCTCTCACTTCGAAGACTCGAGGTCATGTATATAATGTTTTTAAAGCAAAGGAATATTTCTAAAAATGCAGTCTCTTCGAAAACTTGAGGACATGTATATAATTTTTTTATAGCATATAATTATTTCTAAAGATACAATCTCTTATTTTGAATA
>NW_012066787.1:0-337 GCF_000956235.1 Wasmannia auropunctata | reverse complement strand
GTAGGTACTTGTATGTATAGTTATACAGAGTTTTACAATATTATTTGTAAAATAAAATTAAAATTAAAAAAAATAATATTTTGAATTGCACATTATTTTATAGATTATTAAAGAATTTTTAAAAAATAATATGAAATTGCACAGTCTTACATCATCATAAATAAAATACACAATATACATAACAAAATAAGAAAATTATTTCGTTTTTCATTGATTTTATAGCTTGATCCACGTCATTCTGTGTATAACGTTTCGTTCTTTTCGACATTTTGAAATCAATTCTATTAAAAAAACATAATTTGACAAATTATATCTTACTAAAATTACTATTTACAAA
>NW_012066786.1:0-358 GCF_000956235.1 Wasmannia auropunctata | reverse complement strand
CTGGAGTTCAGACGTGTGCTCTTCCGATCTTCCATAGGAGAGTGTAACGTTGCAAAGATGACAAATCGTAACAAAATTTTTTAATAAGCATTTTATAGCTTAAAGTCTCTACTTTTTATATCGATCTTACTGATCTCTTACGGAGCATTACGAATACAAATAAAGATGCAAAATTTGTTACGAATTTTGCAAGATTCCTCGGCGTGAATTAAAAATCGCACATAAATACGGTTTACAGCGGTTCAAAAGCGTGAATCTTTACCTTTAATTTGCGCACTTGTTGAGCATTTTGCGATTTTTTTTTACCGAGTTATTCAATATTGAAGCGTAAGGATCATTTTTACTTCAATGTTGAATA
>NW_012066784.1:0-451 GCF_000956235.1 Wasmannia auropunctata | reverse complement strand
TCAGACCCTTCTGCGCACACCGCCGCGACCCTCCTACTCGTCAGGGCTTCGTGGCGGCGCGTACGGCGCGCGTGAACGCCCCGCACGGCCGCCCCACTTGCCGCTGACGGCAGAGTATAGGCTCGACGCTTCAGCGCCATCCATTTTCAGGGCTAGTTGCTTCGGCAGGTGAGTTGTTACACACTCCTTAGCGGATTCCGACTTCCATGGCCACCGTCCTGCTGTCTTAAGCAACCAACGCCTTTCATGGTGTCCCATGAGCGTCGAGTTGGGCGCCTTAACTCTGCGTTTGGTTCATCCCACAGCGCCAGTTCTGCTTACCAAAAATGGCCCACTTGGCACTCTGATCCGATAGAGAGATTCTCGTGGCTTCATAGTTCAAGAAAGCCAGAGATCTCACCCATTTAAAGAGATCGGAAGAGCACACGTCTGAACTCCAGTCACTTAGGCA
>NW_012066782.1:0-448 GCF_000956235.1 Wasmannia auropunctata | reverse complement strand
TTCAAGCAGAAGACGGCATACGATTAACTCTCCATTATTTAAATTATTATTAGGATTTGTATTATACATAAAATTTCCTGTTTTTCTAATTATTGCAATAATTTTTTTTTCGTTCTGGATTGCCTAAAATATACAAAGTTTCTAATAAAATTAGGTTAAGTCATAGTAAAATATATATATCATTTATCTTCAATATATATAATTTAGGTAAAATTTAAATATATATGATTTACCTTTAGGCAGAAATCGAAACTTTTTTACATCTTCTTCAGTTTTATGTACTGATTCTAAATGTCTCGCAAACTGCGTTTGCAGTTTCTTACAATAGGGACACATGCTTGGTTTTAATTTATCCTGAGATGTTTTGACGTACATATCTCTATCATCGCATATATATTTTTTAGATTTGCATAATGAGGATGTCAGACTGTCTCTTATACACATCTCT
>NW_012066781.1:0-348 GCF_000956235.1 Wasmannia auropunctata | reverse complement strand
AGAAAATTATTATACCGACATGCAACTCTCTCTCTCTCTTACAATATATATATGTACTACATAAATGATAAAATGAAGACTTTTATTTAACATCAATTAGACTAAATTGAACAACTTTCCTATAAGATACATAAAGGATGTAGAGATGAGTAAAGCACAGTATACATTCTACTACTTTAAGAATTTTACTAAAATTAATCTTTTAGCAGAGGAGCGAATCGAGTAATTAAAATTGCAAATATTTTGTAAATAATATGGATATTAATTTGCAATTCAAATAATGAGATATATTTTGTAAAAATTATGAAAATAGATCGGAAGAGCACACGTCTGAACTCCAGTCACTTA
>NW_012066780.1:0-368 GCF_000956235.1 Wasmannia auropunctata | reverse complement strand
ATGAATATCAGAATTGTTAGTCTAAGGATGGAGATTAATGAACCGATTGATGAGATGATGTTTCATGTAAGAAAATTATCTGGGTAGTCGGAATATCGACGGGGTATTCCTCTTAATCCTAAAAAATGTTGGGGGAAGAAGGTTATATTTACTCCGATAAATATAGATAAGAATTGGATATTTAGATAAAAATTATTTAAAGTGAATCCTGTAATTAATGGGAATCAATGAATAAAACTTGCAATAATTGCAAAAACAGCTCCTATGGATAAAACATAATGGAAATGAGCTACTACATAATAAGAGTCGTGTAAAATGATGTCAATTGCAGAGTTAGGTAAAATGATTCCAGTTAATCCTCCTATAGT
>NW_012066778.1:0-329 GCF_000956235.1 Wasmannia auropunctata | reverse complement strand
CGAGAATCACAGTGTTGAAACATCGTGAGTGATCCGGTAACCGCGTGGAAGTAATCCGTGGAGCTCGACCCTTACCCCGGGCCCAAAGAAACCCCGCGAGGGAATCAAGGACACCAAGAGAGTCGGAATTCCCGCGAGTCACAGTGTTCAGACACCGTGAATAATCGGAGAAGAGCCAGACCCTGACCCCAGGCCCAAAGAAACCCCGCGAGGGAATCAAGGACACCAAGAGAGTCGGAATTCTCACGAGAATCAAAGTGTTGAAACATCGTGAGTGATCCGGTAACCAGATCGGAAGAGCACACGTCTGAACTCCAGTCACTTAGGCA
>NW_012066777.1:0-445 GCF_000956235.1 Wasmannia auropunctata | reverse complement strand
CCTAAGTGACTGGAGTTCAGACGTGTGCTCTTCCGATCTCTTATCCTGGACTGAGTACATTAAACCAACATCCAGCTGGAGCAGGGGTAAGGCCAATGTTATGGCGACCTTATCTTGAGCTCATCCTGCTAGACGTAGGAGGCCCGGTTATCACACGCCACCGGTAGTGCCTCAATTGCGTTTATACTGCAAGCTGCCCCGAAGACGGCGAGTCTGAGAGTATGCATGTATACTCGAATCTTGCCCTCTGAGGGATACATGCCCTTGCAATGAAGGTGGATCAGGTGTCCTGGCTTTACGAAGTCCAGTGCGCCGGGCTGGTCAATGTTGTTTGGAGCCATAACTCCTAGCGGCCGTCCTTGGCGGTTGCGTTGTCCTAATGCTCGAGGACGTCTGGGCAGTCGCGTTTGTGAAGGTGCCGGAAAGTCATAGGTTGGGTGAGGAA
>NW_012066775.1:0-335 GCF_000956235.1 Wasmannia auropunctata | reverse complement strand
GTAAGCAATTATTATTTTAATTTTCGTAGAGAGGAGGATTTAATTGAAGAAATTTTAATAATTCTGAGAAGGGAAATTAAAAGAAAAAAAATACATAGTAAGGAAAAATTGCAAAAGGGGAATAAATAAATATTAAAAATATTAGAGAATAATGAATTATTTAATATAAATATAGGAGATGAGTCTGTAGAGTAATATGGAGGGTATATTATAAATATTTTTACATTAAATAAAAGGTAAGTTAAAGTAAAAATATTTAAAGAAAATCTGATTAGGGTGGGAGATTTTATAGTAATTTTGTTTATTTCGTTTGAAATAAGGCTAGAAAAATATAA
>NW_012066774.1:0-314 GCF_000956235.1 Wasmannia auropunctata | reverse complement strand
CTTCCGATCTCTGTTCCAAAAGAAATTGTTATCGTTTCCTATTATTTTCTATCATTAGCTGATAAAAACAATTTTAATCGTTGAAATATCGATAGAATATCTATTCTATGTCCTTCTTTCTAGTCTACCCTATTCTACAATCCGAAAGAAATTGTTATCGTTTCCTATTGTTTTCTATCATTAGCTGATAAAAACAATTTTAATCGTTGAAATATCGATAGAATATCTAGTCTATTTTACAATTTTATTTAACAATTGAATTTATTTAATCATTGAAATATCGATAGAATAGATATTTCAACGATTAAAATTGT
>NW_012066773.1:0-311 GCF_000956235.1 Wasmannia auropunctata | reverse complement strand
TTATACACATTATCCAAGATGTAAATAACGTATGATTAATTCATAATATTCACATTAATGGAGTTACATTTTTTTTTATCTGCATATATCTTCATATTGGTCGAGGAATTTATTATTCTTCATATTACTTGACTCATACATGAATAATTGGAACCTCTATTTTTTTCATCGCAATAGCTACCGCTTTTTTAGGGTATGTTCTTCCATGAGGACAAATATCATTTTGAGGAGCAACAGTAATCACTAATCTACTTTCATCCATTCCCTACATTGGAACCATGGTAGTAACCTGAATCTGAGGAGGATTCTCA
>NW_012066772.1:0-373 GCF_000956235.1 Wasmannia auropunctata | reverse complement strand
AGATGTGTATAAGAGACAGAGAATATTCTAATTCAATTTAAGGAAAGATTTGATGATGATGAGGGGTCAAAAATAGAAAAAATATTTATTATCATTTTCAGATTCAATGTTGTTTGGATAAAGTAGATATAAATGAATGGCTAAACCTTAAATTTAGAGTAGAGAAAAAATATAAAAAAGAAATAATTAATAATAATATAAAGATTGAAAATAGAAGTGATAATGATCATAATAATGGTATTATTTGAGGAATTAAAGAATATTAATTTAAATAATGACTTTAAATTGACAATTTAATGTTAATAGATTTAACTACTTCTTTTCATTAAAAATAGGGTAAACTATTATAATTTGATTTAAAAAATCAATACTT
>NW_012066771.1:0-419 GCF_000956235.1 Wasmannia auropunctata | reverse complement strand
TCTGTCACTTCGAAGACTTGAGGACATCTGTATAATTTTGTTAAAGCAAATAAATATTTCTAAAAATGCAATCTCTCACTTTGTAGACTCGAGTACCGGCACATAATTTTATTAAAGCAAATAAATGTTTCTAAAAACAATCTCTCTCTCCGAAGATTCGAGCATATGTATATTTTTTTAAAGCATATAAATATTTCTAATAATGCAATTTTGCACTTCGAAGACTTGAGGACATACATAGAATTTTATGAAAAGCAATAAAAAATTTCTAAAAATGCAATCTCTCACTTCTAAGACTCGAGGTCATGTATATAATGTTTTTAAAGCAAAGGAATATTTCTAAAAATGCAGTCTCTTCGAAAACTTGAGGACATGTATATAATTTTTTTATAGCATATAATTATTTCTAAAGATACAAT
>NW_012066770.1:0-559 GCF_000956235.1 Wasmannia auropunctata | reverse complement strand
TAGCTCCATGAATTTTATTTCCATGGTGGAAGTGAGATAGACATCCATTAGAGATCCATTAAACATCCATAGTTCCATGAAATTTTATATTTACGATAGAAGTTAGATAGACGTCTATTAGAGATCCATCCTATCTCCATAGCTCCATGAATTTTATTTCCATGATGGAAGTGAGATAGACATCCATTGGAAATCCATTAAACATCCATAGCTCCATGAGATTTTATATTTATGATAGAAGTTAAATAGACGTCTATTAGAGATCCATCCTACCTCCACAGCGCCATCGGATTTTATTTTTACAATGGAAATCGGATAGATCTCCATTAGACGTCCATCCTACCTCCATAGCTGTATAGATTTTATTTCCATGATAGAAGTGAGATAGAAATCCATTAGGTATCCATTAAACATCCAAATATCTATAGCTCTATGAATTTTATTTCCGTGGTGGAAGTGAGATAGATATCCATTATAGATTTATTAAACATCTATAGCTTCATCAAATTTTATTTCCACGACGGAAATGAGATAGATATCAGATCGGAAGAGCACACGT
>NW_012066769.1:0-304 GCF_000956235.1 Wasmannia auropunctata | reverse complement strand
TTCTTAAGCACCTCCTCCTCAATATCTCTCGTAACTAAATCCGCAGCTGTAGGTGATACAGAGCAGCCCATGGGTGTTATTATGTTATTATGTTATATATATGTTTATATTTTATATTAAATAAAATATTAATTGTAATAGTTTATTTTATTATGTTAAAAAATAGTTAAATGTTGTTATATAAAAAGATAAATGTAATTTAATAAAATCTTTAATAAAATATTTACTAAAATATTAATATTTTAATATTAATATCCTAATATTAATATTATTAGAGTTAAATTTATTAAATAAAATACATAAA
>NW_012066768.1:0-334 GCF_000956235.1 Wasmannia auropunctata | reverse complement strand
TAGAAATTTCTTATTGCTTTTCAAGAAATTATATGCATGCCCTCGAGTATTCAAAATAAGAGATTGTATCTTTAGAAATAATTATATGCTATAAAAAAATTATATACATGTCCTCAAGTTTTCGAAGCGACTGCATTTTTAGAAATATTCCTTTGCTTTAAAAACATTATATACATGACCTCGAGTCTTCGAAGTGAGAGATTGCATTTTTAGAAATTTTTTATTGCTTTTCATAAAATTCTATGTATGTCCTCAAGTCTTCGAAGTGCAAAATTGCATTTTTAGAAATATTTATATGCTTTAAAAAAATATACATATGCTCGAATCTTCGGAG
>NW_012066766.1:0-573 GCF_000956235.1 Wasmannia auropunctata | reverse complement strand
AGTGCTGGAGTTCAGACGTGTGCTCTTCCGATCTTCCTAAGCCCTAGGAGAAATCCTATGTCAATGACGGCGTACTATACTCTAGTGTTGTCCTAGCCAAAATGATCGATTACTGTAAAAAGTAAGAGAGAGATAGAGCGAACGACACACGCCCGTCGGGCGAAAGGGAATCCGGTTCCTATTCCGGAACCCGGCAGCGGAACCGCATACAATTCGGGCCCTCGTAAGAGTGTTCGTCGGGGTAACCCAAAATGACCTGGAGACGCCGTCGGGAGATCCGGGAAGAGTTTTCTTTTCTGTATAAGCGTTCGAGTTCCCTGGAAACCTCTAGCAGGGAGATAGGGTTTGGAACGCGAAGAGCACCGCAGTTGCGGCGGTGTCCGGATCTTCCCCTCGGACCTTGAAAATCCAGGAGAGGGCCACGTGGAGGTGTCGCGCCGGTTCGTACCCGTATCCGCAGCAGGTCTCCAAGGTAAAGAGCCTCTAGTCGATAGACTAATGTAGGTAAGGGAAGTCGGCAAATTGGATCCGTAACTTCGGAATAAGGATTGGCTCTGAGGAGCGGGGCGTGTC
>NW_012066764.1:0-361 GCF_000956235.1 Wasmannia auropunctata | reverse complement strand
CCATTTTTAATATTTTCTAGTACTTTTGCGATACTGCCATAAGCCGGTCGCGCTTCTCTGATAATCTAGGACTCTAAGTTAGAGAAGCTCGAGTCCACGGATTAGTAGGCGCGAGCATGGACATAAGAATAAGGGGACGGAGCATAGAGTCGTAACTTAGGCGAGGGAAGTAAAGCCGAAATGCGGGGGGAGATTGGGGGGAGATTGGGGGAGATTGGTGCCCAGTTCAATTTTATTGGGTTCCAGTTCTAGGGATACTCGGTCTATTAAGGCCTTCACACATAAAATCCCGTAAGGCCGTAAGACGTAAGCGTAAGAAAATCGACCAATCCCAATTGAGTATTAGGTTGTCCGTAACCCC
>NW_012066763.1:0-491 GCF_000956235.1 Wasmannia auropunctata | reverse complement strand
CTTATAGTCCATGCACTATTTCGTTTCGTTAATCGTGCATGGATTATGAGCATTAATGTAGAAAAGTGATCACTTCAGAGTTTGTGAAAATTTCCGAGGGACAGAATCGATGACCGTGGGTGTACATACATATCTAAAAAACATTGATTTATTAATCAATCATAAAATTAATGTTATATTATTGACTAATTGTTTAAATTTTAGCAATTACTAAACTACCACGCTAACTCCCGTAAGGCCTGTTCTACAATACGTCGTATGTCGGGTCGTAAGCCGTAAGTCGTAAGAATTGACCAATTATAGTTGAATGTAAGAAAAATATTCTACTGTGATTGATCAGTTCTTACGACTTACGGTTTACTAAAGTCCTAGATTATCAGAGAAGCGCGACCGGTGTTACGAGTCCTGATTGGACTCGCAAATGGCCAATCATAAGATTGATTTATCGCTATTATAAATGGCTGCCGCATAAATCAATCTTATGATTGGCC
>NW_012066762.1:0-449 GCF_000956235.1 Wasmannia auropunctata | reverse complement strand
ATGCATATCCTCGAGTGTTCGAAGTGAGAGATTGCATTTTTTGAAATATTTGTTTGCTTTAAAAATATTATATACGTGTGCTCGAGTCTTCGAAAGAAGAAATTGTATTTTTAGAAATATTTCTTTGCTATAAAAAAATCATATACATATCCTCGAAGTGAGACGTTGTATTTTTAGAAATATTTCTATGCTTTATAAAAATTATATATATGTCCTCGAGTTTTCAAAAAGAGAAATTTTTAAAATTATTTATTTCCTTTAATAAAATCATATCCATGTCCTCGAATATTCCAAAAGAGAAATTGCATTTTTAGAAATATTTATAATCTTTAAAAAAATTATATACATAACCTGCAGTCTCCAAAATAAGAGATTGCATTTTTAGAAATACTTTTTTGCTTTAAAAACATAATATACATGTTGTCGAATTTTTCAAATGAGAGATTGCC
>NW_012066761.1:0-484 GCF_000956235.1 Wasmannia auropunctata | reverse complement strand
AATCATAAAATTTAATTTAGTTAGGTTTTTATATAGTTTAATTAAGGAGAGAATTAATATAATAGCTTAGAATTTATAGGTTGCGGGATAGATTGTGATCTAGGTTTAAAAGTAGGGCTTACATTAGAAATATAAATGTTTATAGAATTTGAATTTTTTACGGATAATTTAATAATTTATAATTGGAAGAGGGGTATAAATTTAGGAAAATGTATATTAATGAATTAAGAAAAAGTTAATTGTAATATTTTTGGATGAAGTTATAATGATAATATTAGTATAAATTAGAATAGGTTATTTAAAAGTAAGGTGTATATTAGTTTTAGGAATTCGGCAAATTAAAGTTCAACTGTTTAATAAAAGCATAGTTTTTTGATTATAATTTAAAATATGTCTGCTCTATGAGTGGGAACTTAAATGGCTGCAGTATCTTGACTGTACAAAGGTAGCATAATCAATTGTTTTTTAATTGAAAACTTGGATG
>NW_012066760.1:0-445 GCF_000956235.1 Wasmannia auropunctata | reverse complement strand
GAGTTCAGACGTGTGCTCTTCCGATCTCTGACGTGGAGAAGGGTTTCGTGTGAACAGCCGTTGCACACGAGTCAGTCGATCCTAAGCCCTAGGAGAAATCCTATGTCAATGACGGCGTACTATACTCTAGTGTTGTCCTAGCCAAAATGATCGATTACTGTAAAAAGTAAGAGAGAGATAGAGCGAACGACACACGCCCGTCGGGCGAAAGGGAATCCGGTTCCTATTCCGGAACCCGGCAGCGGAACCGCATACAATTCGGGCCCTCGTAAGAGTGTTCGTCGGGGTAACCCAAAATGACCTGGAGACGCCGTCGGGAGATCCGGGAAGAGTTTTCTTTTCTGTATAAGCGTTCGAGTTCCCTGGAAACCTCTAGCAGGGAGATAGGGTTTGGAACGCGAAGAGCACCGCAGTAGATCGGAAGAGCACACGTCTGAACTCCAGT
>NW_012066758.1:0-424 GCF_000956235.1 Wasmannia auropunctata | reverse complement strand
AGTGCTGGAGTTCAGACGTGTGCTCTTCCGATCTGCTTCTTCATTCGTTACATACGTAAACCCATGTGTTATACACCGAACGTGCATGTACACTCCGAGGAGTATACGCACAACGTCGGGTTTTGTTAAAAAAAGATCATGTATATTTTTGTTCTCATTCTCCCTATGATAGCGGCGCGTAGCCGCTCAGCCCTGACGCTAGATCGACGATGCGATACTCAGACGTCGATGAACGTGCGTACTCAAAGTACGTAGAAAAATTTCGCTAAGGCGTACAAGTAAAGCGGGAAGAGAAATCCGCCAGGGATCTCGCACTTCCGTCGCACTCGTATACGTGGAGTTGATGTTCAGTAAGCGCCACGATTCATCCGATCACGTTCGTCTGAGAACGAGGGAACTGAGTCGACAAGGCACACAGGGGATA
>NW_012066757.1:11756-14686 GCF_000956235.1 Wasmannia auropunctata | reverse complement strand
AACCGTTTAATTTGACTGACGGTACCTCATTAATATTTGTTATATTTACTCTTCTGATTCTACTTCCACTGTCACTACTCGCGTGGAGCGAGTTTTGATATTTTCCGGGGTCGCCCCTGTCCTCGCGGGAATCTGCTCGTTTCCCTGTTTCTGATTATTTTGACGCATGTTATTATTATAAGTTTACGGCACTCTTCAATTACATGTCCTTGTTTTTTACAATATCTGCACGTCATTAAATTTGATTAATTTTGATTATTAGAGGTTGATGGTTTATTATTATTGTTATTAATATTATTAGCTCGTAAAGTTCCTGGATTATTTTGATTTTTATTTCCATTTACCCCTTTATTAATTTGCCAGCATCGATCAGCGGTATGGCCTTTCTTTTGATAATACTGACATGTTATGATTTCGGCCTCGACTCGACGGGTTGAGGCTCGCTTTTTGGGTGTCGGATTCTCTGCAAGTACTATACGCCGGATCATATTCATGGTCTCTAACTCTTTCTCCATATCTATCGCGCGACTCTCAATCTCCTTGAATGTTCCATCTTTCGAAATTATGATTTCTCTATTTAATCCGCGTAAAAGACTTGTTTTTAAATGTTTATCAATTGACTCTCGAAATTCTGGGCTAATCTGTCCGGTTTCTCTCTTATGAGCATCGAGTATTCTTTTTCCTAATTCTCGTATGCGATTTGCATAAGCAACTACCTTTTCATCTTTTTTGATATAGATATGCTAAGCGTCCCTGAACTTCATATACCGTTTCCCTCGAACCATATTTTGTTCTTAAAAACTCTACTAATTCTTGCATGTTATTAAAAGTTTTTCCGAGAATTGATCTATGTGCATCTCCCTTTAATTTATTTCGAATTGCCCGAACTAAATTTATTTCTTGTGTTGGTGCTATCATGCTGAGTGCTTCTTCGCAACCCTCGACAAAATACACGAAAGAAATATTCTCTCCATCGAAACTTGGTACCGCCTCTAACGTCTCGTATTGAAAAATGTAAAAGATTATCTAATGCTTCTTCGGTTAAAAATGCCATCCCCGAATTTTGATTTCGTTGTTGTTGAAATTACTGAATTATTCGTTGTTGATCTGCTAATGCCCTTCTTAATTCACTGATTTCTATTCCCTCTCCGCTATTCTTTGTTGCTCCGGCCCTGGTGTTCGCCGGTTCTTGTGGAGGGGTACGGGGTAGCTGTCCACTTGACTTCATCTCTTTTTACCTATACTCGTCGACACTCACTATTTCTTTTCGCACAAACTTTTAGTATCCCACCGCTGTCACCAAAATTATGTTACGAACTGATAGTTTTTTATTTTTAATTTTAAAGTCCGTTTTTGGATCAATACATTTAAGTATTTTACCATGGGATTGGACAAGTTTATGCAATTAATTTAATGGAAAATTATTAGAATATTTCGTAGAATTAATTATTTTAAGATAAAATAATAATTTTAATTATTTAGGATTTGAATGTTGTAAGATATTTAAATAAGAATTAAATTAATTTAATTAGATTAGGAATGTTTGGATATTTAACTTAAAAAAATAATTTGAAGAATTAAACGGTTTACTTAAACCGGTTAAATTAAACAATGAAGGATTTGAAATGAAATATTCAGTTTAATTAATTCAACTTCGGAAAATAAGGAAAGGACGATTAAATAAATTTAAGGATATTCAGTTGAAACCTGATCTTCAAAATTAAATTATATTAGATTCACTTTCTTAATAAAAAATTATTTAGGAATTAATAAGATCAGGATTCAAGTTCAAAGAAAAATGATATTTAAAATAAAATTTATCTTTAATTAGCAGTTGTTCCGAATATACAAATATAAAATTTACTGATATAACCAGAGGTGATTATCAAGATTTGTTATTGTTCTAAACTTGTCAGTGACGTTGAGGTGTTGTAGATGAGATGAAATATTATTTTAAAATTGAAATAATGAACGCTGAGTTGGTTTACGATTCAATTATATTGAAATGATGTGGAATGGTCAAAGCCTAGACTAAGACTGGACTTTTTTTCAAATGACAAGAACCCCCGCGCGAGCTTCTCATCACTTTCTTATCGTTTGCTAATTAAGAGGAGGAAGGTTCTTTCCCATATGAAATCAAAGCTATAAATCGATATTTATTTATGGTAACGGTCTGTTATCGCTATCTGAATACTTTGCAGATTTAATTTCAAGTCTTTAAATAGCTTTTAATTGTTCTCAATATTTATTTCAGATTATTAATTTGAGTTTTATAAAAGATTAAATTTAAGAAAAATGTCTACTCGTAACATTTGCTTGTGAACAGCTGCTTGAAAGGCAAACGGAATAAGGGATTTCTGCATCGCGTTATGACTGGGGACGAAAAATGGGTTCATTACGATAACCCCAAGCGCAGAAAATCATGGGAAGTTCTCGGCCATACTTCCACGTCGACGGCCAAACCTCCCGTAAATGATGAGAATTTGGCTCGCAAACTGACATTTTCAATCGAGAATAACTTTATGATGCAGACACAAATCGACTAATGTTTCTATGGGGTTATGTCGACAGATGCCCAAGTTACTTTATTGTATGGCGTCTATGATCTATTTATTTCGATCACCACTTACCGCTAAAGCCATCTATAGGAAAACGGCGGAAGTAAAGTTGCGTACACCTAATACAATATTACTTTTCCTGTTACAATTCTATAGCAATTATTTACTCTTCTCACCGCTCTCCTAAGCCTTGTATCGAGAATCACGAACCGCTTCTCTACCATTCTCGGAGCTGGCTAGCCGGCCTTCCGAGCTGTCGTTGTTCGCATTCCGGGCCTTCCGCGAAAATCTGTTTATCTGCTATCGAGTTTTCGAGCAATTAGTTAGGGATCGGAGATACCACTCTTGATTCAGAGAAAAGTGGCTCGCTTG
>NW_012066757.1:353-915 GCF_000956235.1 Wasmannia auropunctata | reverse complement strand
AGACGTGTGCTCTTCCAACCTTCACTCTTGTAACAATCTTGACACTGAGGATATGTAAAACCTTTGCGTTTAATAAAGTTTGCTTATAATTATTACACTGCAAATCTGTGGCTTAAATTAATTTTATCAGTTGGAATATTAAATTGACAATCCGCTAACCTAATATTCTTAGGAATATTTAAATTATCGCTCTCAAACGCAACTGGGGGCAGCCATTGCGTAATATCTGGTAGAATTATGCGTTGTAATTCCATTCCGTAATATGTCCCAAAACGTGAGGTTAAGTTCAAACTTACTGAATTCATAGTCCGAGATACCTTTTGATTTATTACTTTAATTTCTCTCTGATTCTCATAGTTTTCAGTGCTAGTCTGTTTGCAAATCTTTCCGAACAAAATTCGATTGTGAGCCATTGTCCAATAATGCTCTTACCTCAATCTAATGACCCTTGTTATCCTTTACTCTAACAATCGCCGTTGACAGTAATATTTGGTTAGATCTCGTTCTCTTTGTCGATTGAGCATAAGTACATACAGCATTCTTATCAGATTCCGACACCTGA
>NW_012066757.1:0-333 GCF_000956235.1 Wasmannia auropunctata | reverse complement strand
GTGCTCTTCCGATTAATAAATACATATCCATGATAGATCAGATCAATAAAGTTATCAAAAAGATGAAAATATTTTTTTTATAAATGTTAACATACAATAACATGATAGATAGTCGAAATAACGACAGTAAAATACAAATAAGTACACAATGTAAAATACTGGATCAAGAGAAGCGATAGCGTTTCATACAAATGCAAAAAAATTAAAACAAATTACTATTATACTGATCACAAACAAAATTGGATTTTTATTGCATTTAAACTGATTTAGTTTAGATACTCAAAATCGGTGAATTTCGAATTACACCGAATTACAATCAACTCAATTACTAAA
>NW_012066755.1:0-1059 GCF_000956235.1 Wasmannia auropunctata | reverse complement strand
TCTAGCTAAATATGGCCAAGGTCGTTGGCCTTTATCAATGTCATGATCCTGAACAACATTCAAAAAGTTTTAGCTAGTGTTTGGACACCTTGGATGCTAATGCCGACAGTACTCCAACTTTCAAGCTTCATAACTGAAGATTTATTTTATAAAAAAATATTTTATTTATGTGTTTTGGAAAGTTCTCGAGGCGTGCTATAAAAACATGTAATGAAAAATTGGGGGTTCCATTAAAAAAAATTTTGATGATACGAAAAAATGTTTTAAATGAACGTTCAACAGCTAAAACAGCTTTGAGGAGGACATATTTTGAGCATGTCGTTTTTTTTCTAGGTAGAGGCGCAAAGAGATATGAAGATCACTTCCACTTTTTAAAATAAAATTATATGATTTTTTGTTAATAATATGATTTCTCTAATTATTTTGCATCTAAAAGCGTTAAAGTAGAATTATTGAAAATTCAATGATTTACGAGATATTTTATACTTTATCATGCCATATTTTGATATAAAATATATATCTCGTAAATTATTAATTTTTATGATAATGGTATAATAGTTTTAGGCACAGAATAATCACATGAATCGATTAGTGTAAAGAAAACACACAGTTGCTTAAAAAAAAACGTTATTTGCAATATCAACTAAATTTTTTTTAATAACTTTTAAATGCAGAATAATTAGAGAAATCATATTATGTACAAAAATTATATAATTCCGTTAAAAAAAGTGGAAATTATCTATATATTTTTTTATGCCTCTAATGCCTAGAAAAAAAACGACGTGACTAAATTACATCCCCTTCGAAACCGTTCAACTTTCATCTGAAATATTTTTTTGTGTCATCAAAAATAGTGAATATTCAAGGTTCGATTTAAGTAGTAAACCACCCTATATAATTAATCCGTCTCACGCGTACTCTTTAACGCCGAGACATAACCAATATCTCTTGACATCAGATTTTGAGCCTTATTCCTTTATTAGAAGATAGAATTCCATGACATTTTCTATTCATATTTACTACAAAAGGTTTTATATAATATTCTATTAATATCAAGAA
>NW_012066754.1:0-313 GCF_000956235.1 Wasmannia auropunctata | reverse complement strand
TTCCGAATCCCCCAATTATGAAAGGCATGACCATAAAAAAAATTATAATAAATGCGTGTCTAGTAATTAAAGTATTATATATTTGGTCATTATTAATCATAGGACCGCATGAGCCTGGCTCTAAGCGGATGATTATACTTATAGAAGATCCAACTAATCCTGATCAAATTGCTAAAATAAAATATAGAATGCCGATATCTTTATGATTTGTAGAATAAAGTCATTTGTTCATAAAGTAGAATATAGGGTTATTAATAAGAGTTATTAATTATTTTATAGAAAGAAAAAAAAAGATTTAGTTAAGGGAATAAAG
>NW_012066753.1:0-431 GCF_000956235.1 Wasmannia auropunctata | reverse complement strand
GACGGCATACGAGATGCCTAAGTGACTGGAGTTCAGACGTGTGCTCTTCCGATCTAAGAAAGAGCTATCAATCTGTCAATCCTTCCGGTGTCTGGGCCTGGTGAGGTTTCCCGTGTTGAGTCAAATTAAGCCGCAGGCTCCACTCCTGGTGGTGCCCTTCCGTCAATTCCTTTAAGTTTCAGCTTTGCAACCATACTTCCCCCGGAACCCAAAAGCTTTGGTTTCCCGGAAGCTGCCCGCCGAGTCATCGGAGGAACTTCGGCGGATCGCTAGCTGGCATCGTTTATGGTTAGAACTAGGGCGGTATCTGATCGCCTTCGAACCTCTAACTTTCGTTCTTGATTAATGAAAACATTTTTGGCAAATGCTTTCGCTTCTGTCCGTCTTGCGACGATCCAAGAATAGATCGGAAGAGCACACGTCTGAACTCC
>NW_012066751.1:0-345 GCF_000956235.1 Wasmannia auropunctata | reverse complement strand
GGAGTTCAGACGTGTGCTCTTCCGATCTAATACTGCGTGCATGGAATAATGGAATAGGACCTCGGTTCTATTTTGTTGGTTTTCGGAACCCCGAGGTAATGATTAATAGGGACAGATGGGGGCATTCGTATTGCGACGTTAGAGGTGAAATTCTTGGATCGTCGCAAGACGGACAGAAGCGAAAGCATTTGCCAAAAATGTTTTCATTAATCAAGAACGAAAGTTAGAGGTTCGAAGGCGATCAGATACCGCCCTAGTTCTAACCATAAACGATGCCAGCTAGCGATCCGCCGAAGTTCCTCCGATGACTCGGCGGGACTGAGTCGACAAGGCACACAGGGGATA
>NW_012066750.1:0-423 GCF_000956235.1 Wasmannia auropunctata | reverse complement strand
GCCTTGCCAGCCCGCTCAGAGATGTGTATAAGAGACAGCCATGAAAGTATAATTTTCAGAGACATCACTGAAATCTCTAATTTCAACGAAATTCAAAGTTTTTCTGACACTTATAAATGATTTTCAGAGAAATCGCTGACAGTCTCTGAAAAGTGAGAAACCATGAAAGTATAATTTTCAGA
Source organism: Wasmannia auropunctata (assembly GCF_000956235.1). Taxonomy (NCBI): domain Eukaryota; kingdom Metazoa; phylum Arthropoda; class Insecta; order Hymenoptera; family Formicidae; genus Wasmannia; species Wasmannia auropunctata. Next base: position 241 of record NW_012066750.1, on the reverse strand, counting down.
GACATCACTGAAATCTCTATTAATTTCAGCGAAATTCAAAGTTTTTCAGACACTTATAAATGATTTTCAGAGAAATCGCTGACAGTCTCTGAAAAGTGAGAAACCATGAAAGTATAATTTGCAGCGACATCACTGAAATCTCTAATTTCAGGGAAATTCAAAGTTTTTCAGACACTTATAAATAATTTTCAGAGAAATCGCTGACAGTCTCTGAAAAGTGAGAAACCATGAAAGTATAATT
>NW_012066749.1:0-400 GCF_000956235.1 Wasmannia auropunctata | reverse complement strand
AAAATGGATGGCGCTGAAGCGTCGAGCCTATACTCTGCCGTCAGCGGCAAGTGGGGCGGCCGTGCGGGGCGTTCACGCGCGCCGTACGCGCCGCCACGAAGCCCTGACGAGTAGGAGGGTCGCGGCGGTGTGCGCAGAAGGGTCTGGGCGCGAGCCTGCCTGGAGCCGCCGTCGGTGCAGATCTTGGTGGTAGTAGCAAATACTCCAGCGAGGCCCTGGAGGACTGACGTGGAGAAGGGTTTCGTGTGAACAGCCGTTGCACACGAGTCAGTCGATCCTAAGCCCTAGGAGAAATCCTATGTCAATGACGGCGTACTATACTCTAGTGTTGTCCTAGCCAAAATGATCGATTACAGATCGGAAGAGCACACGTCTGAACTCCAGCACTTAGGCATCTCGT
>NW_012066747.1:0-456 GCF_000956235.1 Wasmannia auropunctata | reverse complement strand
AGTGACTGGAGTTCAGACGTGTGCTCTTCCGATCTGTATACGAGTGCGACGGAAGTGCGAGATCCCTGGCGGATTTCTCTTCCCGCTTTACTTGTACGCCTTAGCGAAATTTTTCTACGTACTTTGAGTACGCACGTTCCTCGACGTCTGAGTATCGCATCGTCGATCTAGCGTCAGGGCTGAGCGGCTACGCGCCGCTATCATAGGGAGAATGAGAACAAAAATATACATGATCTTTTTTTAACAAAACCCGACGTTGTGCGTATACTCCTCGGAGTGTACATGCACGTTCGGTGTATAACACATGGGTTTACGTATGTAACGAATGAAGAAGCAGAGTGTCGCCGACCGGCTCGCAAGACCGGCGGCAAGTACCGACACACGCACACGGCTCTCTGTGCTGCGCTCGCTGGCTCTCGAGAAAAACGCACACACGAAGCTCCCTGGTTGATCCTA
>NW_012066746.1:0-327 GCF_000956235.1 Wasmannia auropunctata | reverse complement strand
CCAGCCCGCTCAGAGATGTGTATAAGAGACAGGATATGATTTTATTAAAGGAAATAAATAATTTTAAAAATTTCTCTTTTTGAAAACTCGAGGACATATATATAATTTTTATAAAGCATAGAAATATTTCTAAAAATACAACGTCTCACTTCGAGGATATGTATATGATTTTTTTATAGCAAAGAAATATTTCTAAAAATACAATTTCTTCTTTCGAAGACTCGAGCACACGTATATAATATTTTTAAAGCAAACAAATATTTCAAAAAATGCAATCTCTCACTTCGAACACTCGAGGATATGCATATAATTATAAAAGTAATAAAA
>NW_012066745.1:0-407 GCF_000956235.1 Wasmannia auropunctata | reverse complement strand
TGACTGGAGTTCAGACGTGTGCTCTTCCGATCTTTCGCTCTATCTCTCTCTTACTTTTTACAGTAATCGATCATTTTGGCTAGGACAACACTAGAGTATAGTACGCCGTCATTGACATAGGATTTCTCCTAGGGCTTAGGATCGACTGACTCGTGTGCAACGGCTGTTCACACGAAACCCTTCTCCACGTCAGTCCTCCAGGGCCTCGCTGGAGTATTTGCTACTACCACCAAGATCTGCACCGACGGCGGCTCCAGGCAGGCTCGCGCCCAGACCCTTCTGCGCACACCGCCGCGACCCTCCTACTCGTCAGGGCTTCGTGGCGGCGCGTACGGCGCGCGTGAACGCCCGCACGGCCGCCCACTTGCCGCTGACGGCAACTGAGTCGACAAGGCACACAGGGGATA
>NW_012066744.1:0-574 GCF_000956235.1 Wasmannia auropunctata | reverse complement strand
TGCTATTACACGGGATTTGTATCAAGTTCTCATCATTTTTCATCTTCTGACGAATGTATTGACTGTATTTGTACTTGATTATTTAATATAGATAAAATATTTGCAACATCTACCGTTAATTCTAACATTGATACTCTAACAAGAGATAATTGAGTTTCAATTTCTTTTAATCGTTTCTCCATTTTTTTTTCAAAATTTCCTAAGTTTAAGAAAAAATAGATTTTTAAAATATGAATACATAATCTATCAAACATATCTGTCATCTTAGTTATATTTACCTTCATGCTCGCAATTTTCTATACATTTGAATCTTTTCGAAGTTGGCGACGGTTCCATTAAACGTTTTTTATTTGATTTTTTAGATAAGTTACTACTCGTCTCTGAGTCATCTGATGAAGAAGAAGGTTCTAAGAGTTTTTTATATTTTTTTTCTAAAAAATAAATACAATATGTTATGATTTAAAGTATTTCTGCAGAGTATATTAAAACTTGCAAAGAAGTAAATTTAGTTCTACTTTATATATGTATATAAATCTGTAATCATTACGTACGAAAGGATTAGATCGGAAGAGCA
>NW_012066743.1:0-365 GCF_000956235.1 Wasmannia auropunctata | reverse complement strand
ACTGGAGTTCAGACGTGTGCTCTTCCGATCTTATTTTTATATACAAACGTAGAATTCCAAATGCATTTTCGATAAGTTATAAATACGAAATAATATGGATAAAATTTTATAATTACGTAGATAGGTTAGACATATAAAGACAAATATATATTATTGATAGGACTTGGTTAGGGAGCGCGAGAGTGAGTGGGTGCGTGAGTGTGCGTAGCGTTATTTATAAGAAGATTATTAGTCTTAACCCAGTGAGAAGGCTGATGTCGAATCGACGTCGTTTCGATGTCGATGTCATCAAAAACTTATCGAATCGAAATTGACATCGAAAATCAGGCCATTTCGATCAAATTGTTTTGACATCAAGAAATACT
>NW_012066742.1:0-349 GCF_000956235.1 Wasmannia auropunctata | reverse complement strand
TATATAAATTTACTTTCTTAAATTTTCATAAAATACTACAAGTTTCCACAGAAGTTGGGAGAACATTTTTATCACTTGGAGATAAATATTTCTGAACGGTTGTAACATCGCGTATAATACTACAACAAAACGAAATTCTTAAGCTTTTTACGATTCGAATTGTCAATAAAAATATAAATATATATTGTTTCTTCGTTTCTTCGTATGTACATGATACAAGTTTCATGCAACCCTGAAAAAAATTTTAATGAATAACTACAAAAAGCTACAAAAATAGAAATTTTGTAAAAATTTTTATATCGTATAAATTTGTATATTTTTGTAAAAATATTTATTTTAAGATAAAAAC
>NW_012066741.1:0-375 GCF_000956235.1 Wasmannia auropunctata | reverse complement strand
GTTTTTCCTTCTTTAAGTCATAAATGTATATTACTTGTATGAAAGATTTGATATCAATATGTGATGCCAAGTTAGAATTCCATAAAAATTGCATTACTTTACTGAAATTATAAGTATATTACTTATATGAAAGATTTGATATCAATAAATGGCGCCAAGTTATAATCCCATAAAAATTACGTTACGTTATCCTACTTAAGTCACATATGTATGTATATCATTTGTATACAAAATTTAATATTGAATTTGATATGGATTGTTCTTAATAAGTGATCCCAAGTTATAATCCCTCAAGTTACATTTATTTTCAAAGGAGGTATTAAAGTTTTAAATTGAGATCGGAAGAGCACACGTCTGAACTCCAGTCACTTAGGC
>NW_012066740.1:0-526 GCF_000956235.1 Wasmannia auropunctata | reverse complement strand
GTGCTCTTCCGATCTTATCATATTTATTAACATTGGAAGTAGTTTGATAATTTTTTCAAAATAAAATATCGACAAGAATGCGTTGTACAGAGCGATAATGGCATGTATCTAAAAAAAAAGTTGTCGGAAACAAAAAAACAAAATAGCATTTTAATCTATGAATGTGTGGCTATCTTCGGTACCAAAAACTAACGAAAATATTGAAAATTGTATATTTTGCAGTTTTGAAAAAAAAAAACTGTCCAAAAAAATGACGAAAAATGAAATTTTTTTTTCAAAACTGCAAAATATACAATTTTCAATATTTTCGTTAGTTTTTGGTACCGAAGATAGCCACACATTCATAGATTAAAATGCTATTTTGTTTCAGATTAACTGGTGAATTGCAATCATGGGCGCCATCCGATAACTTTTTTTTTAGATACATGCCATTATCGCTCTGTACAACGCATTCTTGTCGATATTTTATTTTGAAAAAATTATCAAACATACTTCCAATGTTAATAAAAGATCGGAAGAGCACACG
>NW_012066739.1:0-745 GCF_000956235.1 Wasmannia auropunctata | reverse complement strand
TGAGTGACTGGAGTTCAGACGTGTGCTCTTCCGATCTCAACCAACGCCTTTCATGGTGTCCCATGAGCGTCGAGTTGGGCGCCTTAACTCTGCGTTTGGTTCATCCCACAGCGCCAGTTCTGCTTACCAAAAATGGCCCACTTGGCACTCTGATCCGATAGAGAGATTCTCGTGGCTTCATAGTTCAAGAAAGCCAGAGATCTCACCCATTTAAAGTTTGAGAATAGGTTGAGGTCGTTTTCGGCCCCAAGGCCTCTAATCATTCGCTTTACCAGATGAGACTCGCGCGCGTTCCGTGCGGAACGGCCGAGTGCCAGCTATCCTGAGGGAAACTTCGGAGGGAACCAGCTACTAGATGGTTCGATTAGTCTTTCGCCCCTATACCCAGTTCCGACGATCGATTTGCACGTCAGAATCGCTACGGACCTCCATCAGGGTTTCCCCTGACTTCGTCCTGACCAGGCATAGTTCACCATCTTTCGGGTCCCAACGTGTACGCTCTGGGTGCGCCTCTTCTCGCGATGAGAACGAGACGCCCCGGGAGTGCGGAGCCGCATCGCGACGCGGCCCATCCTCCCTCGGTCGACAACCAGGGCCGCCCTTCACTTTCATTGCGCCTTTAGGTATCCGCTGAGTCCCAATGACTCGCGTACATGTTAGACTCCTTGGTCCGTGTTTCAAGACGGGTCCTAAGAGTACCCAAAGCAGTAGCGTCGCCGACCGGTATCCGTCGCCACGCGCGACC
>NW_012066738.1:0-483 GCF_000956235.1 Wasmannia auropunctata | reverse complement strand
CAGACGTGTGCTCTTCCGATCTCGTAGGTGAACCTGCGGAAGGATCATTAACGTTCCGGAGGTCCTGCTCTTTGCGCCCTTCTCGTGAGCGCGCGCTGAGTCGGCGACTGTAAGGACACACAGAGAGAAGAGAAGAGAGAGAGATCAGTGGAATTGACGGACGATATTGGAGAGCGCGCGTGTCAACGACGCGCACGCAATCCGAGCTAGCCGAGAGCGCGCCTATCTCTATGTTTCTCGCGCGCGCTTGTGCCGTGTCACGATGCCGAAGCAAGGACGAGGTAATCTCGTTCGGCGCCGCGTTCCGCTCGCGCGAGTCACGCACTCCGTGAGCCGCGACACGCGCGCCGCTTCGCGCAACGCACGTACGAGACGTTGCACGCGAGAGACAGGAGGATAAGAGCCGCATATATTTGGAGAGAGGAATCGTGTCGAACGGCAGGTGACGATCCGCGCGCCGCTCTCTCTCACTCGATCGACCAC
>NW_012066737.1:0-430 GCF_000956235.1 Wasmannia auropunctata | reverse complement strand
TAAATGCTTTTTTGAACATCTCGATACGATCATTTTTGACGATGTTACACTCATTTAAAGCTTGTCTAGTTTAAAATTATAGAATACATATGCCAAAAATAAAAGATCATCTTACTCTACCATCTAAAAATAGGCAAAATTCAAAAGAATGTAACTTCGTCAAAAATGATCTTATCGAGATGATCAAAAAAGCATTTTACAGCTTGAAATCTCTACTTTCCAAATTGATACTTAAGAAAACGATCCTACTGATCGTTCATGGCATTACACGGATAGAAAGAGAGACCCGACGAATCTCAAAATTTTCTACAAACTTTGACAAGTTCCATGGCGTGGAATAAAAATCGCACATAAACAGGGTTTACAGCTTTCAAAAGAATGAATCTTTCTCTTTAATTCTGTCTCTTATACACATCTCTGAGCGGGCTGG
>NW_012066736.1:0-341 GCF_000956235.1 Wasmannia auropunctata | reverse complement strand
AGATGCCTAAGTGACTGGAGTTCAGACGTGTGCTCTTCCGATCTCGTCTTGCGACGATCCAAGAATTTCACCTCTAACGTCGCAATACGAATGCCCCCATCTGTCCCTATTAATCATTACCTCGGGGTTCCGAAAACCAACAAAATAGAACCGAGGTCCTATTCCATTATTCCATGCACGCAGTATTCAGGCGAGGATAGCCTGCTTTAAGCACTCTAATTTGTTCAAAGTAAACGTACCGGCCCGACTCGACACTCAGTAAAGAGCACCGCGACGGGATATTAGTTGGGCCGCCCCTCGCGAGGCTAAGCCCACCGGTAGGACGTCCCACATCACGCCAG
>NW_012066735.1:0-586 GCF_000956235.1 Wasmannia auropunctata | reverse complement strand
TATCTGGAATTGAACCACGGACAATCTGAAATCTTTGCCTCATTAAACTTAAATCAAATTTAAAGATTAATTAATCATTTCAAATATTACATCTTATAACGTACATCTAAATATATAAGCGCGGACGTAAATCAGGAGACGCGGTAGCGTCTCCCGCCAAGTATATTTTTTCGCTACATAACGGTCAGGAAATATTTTTGTACTTACAGAGACGCTACAGTGTATCCTTTAGCGGATAACGTTTCTGTAGGAGTAAATTATTATATCTTTTAATTATATAGATATTATCGGTAAATGCCTATTTTGTGAAAAAATCTATATTTTTCCAATCACAATGCTGTAATAGCGATGTCGTCGTCGTCGCCGTCGCCGTCGCCGTCGCCGTCGCCGTCGTCGTCATCACAAAATTTCAATCTTGTCCCCTTTCGTCTATAATTTATAATTTCGTCGCTGTTGTTGTCGCTGTCTTTTTCTTCACTTTTTTTCATAAAATTTCAATGTTGTATGATCTCTTTGGTCTTCTATATCGTCGTCGTCGTCGTCTTCATCGCAAAATTTCAATCTTAGATCGGAAGAGCACACGTCT
>NW_012066734.1:0-543 GCF_000956235.1 Wasmannia auropunctata | reverse complement strand
CTGGAGTTCAGACGTGTGCTCTTCCGATCTTGCGTCGGCATTGCCGATGTTGCCGGGAAGATGACCAAACTTGATCATTTAGAGGAAGTAAAAGTCGTAACAAGGTTTCCGTAGGTGAACCTGCGGAAGGATCATTAACGTTCCGGAGGTCCTGCTCTTTGCGCCCTTCTCGTGAGCGCGCGCTGAGTCGGCGACTGTAAGGACACACAGAGAGAAGAGAAGAGAGAGAGATCAGTGGAATTGACGGACGATATTGGAGAGCGCGCGTGTCAACGACGCGCACGCAATCCGAGCTAGCCGAGAGCGCGCCTATCTCTATGTTCTCGCGCGCGCTTGTGCCGTGTCACGATGCCGAAGCAAGGACGAGGTAATCTCGTTCGGCGCCGCGTTCCGCTCGCGCGAGTCACGCACTCCGTGAGCCGCGACACGCGCGCCGCTTCGCGCAACGCACGTACGAGACGTTGCACGCGAGAGACAGGAGGATAAGAGCCGCATATATTTGGAGAGAAGAATAGTGTCGAACGGCAGGTGACGATCCGCGCG
>NW_012066732.1:0-384 GCF_000956235.1 Wasmannia auropunctata | reverse complement strand
TGGAGTTCAGACGTGTGCTCTTCCGATATAATATACATGTTGTCGAATTTTTCAAATGAGGGATTGCCTTTTTACGAATATCTCTTTGTTTTAAACACATTATACACATATATATATATATATTTCTTCGAGTCTTCGAAATTAGAGATTGCATTTTCAGAAATATTTCTTTGCTTTAAAAACATTATATACGTGTCCTCGAGTCTTCGAAGTGAGGGAATACATTATTAAAAATTTCTTAATGCTTTTCAAGAAATTCAATGTATGTCCTTAAGTCTCAGAAGTGAAAAATTGCATTTTTACAAATATTATATGCTTTAAAAAAATNTACACATAAGCTACGAATTTTCGGAGTGAGTGATTGTTTTTAGAAATNTTTATTTG
>NW_012066731.1:0-403 GCF_000956235.1 Wasmannia auropunctata | reverse complement strand
AAGTATAAAATTCTAAAGGATTTCCCAATGCATCAACAAGTGCATGAATTTTAGCGTAAAGCCACCTTTACTCGCCCTAAAGCCTCTTGACCTTTGAATCTTTTGTATATCCAGCCGAACATGGATGGGCTCTAATGATCGTACCGTCGATTATGACGGCTTCTAAATCTGGCTCTGTTTTGTGTACTCCAATAAATTTTTCCAAATACCCCTTTCGCACCATCTCTTAAATCGTTTGTGTATACTTCTGTAATTGCCATAGATTTTCGGCAAAAGTCGCCATTGGCAACCACTTCGCGCCATATACCACACTGCTTCTATGAATATTCTTAAACGTTTTTCGTCTTTACTATAGATCGGAAGAGCACACGTCTGAACTCCAGTCACTTAGGCATCTCGTATG
>NW_012066730.1:0-443 GCF_000956235.1 Wasmannia auropunctata | reverse complement strand
GCTCTTCCGATCTAAACTATGTCGATTTCAAAGGTTTGTCCTATTTATAATGGAGTTAAAGATAAAAGTGTTTTTAAAGTCGCAGTCAAAAACATCATTGTTTAGCTTTATCTCTTAATTTAAAAAGAATTTCAATTTCTTTTAAAAAAACGTTCACTGACTATACAGTTATTTTCAATAAAATCGATACTATTGATACAAGAATAAATGTAGATAAATACAAAAATTTTTATAGAAACACTCTTTATAGCAGCAGCTAAACTATGTCGATTTAAAAGGTTTGTCCTATTTAGAATGGAGTTAAAGATGAAAGTATTTGATTTTAAAGTCACACTCAATAATCACAAACGTCATCGTTTAGTTTTATCTTTTAATTTAAAAAGAATTTCAATTTCTCTTAAAAACGTTCACTGACTACAGTTATTTTCAATGAAATCGATACT
>NW_012066728.1:0-320 GCF_000956235.1 Wasmannia auropunctata | reverse complement strand
GCGGCGAATCTCCGTCGAGGCTTGATAACTCGAGAATTCTGGACTTACTTTCTAACGCTGTTCTCAGAGACCGAGAGAGACAGATTTCTTCACATAAACTTCTCTGAATATAATAGTCGTATAATTCCTAACACATATAAATATGGACGTTTCGACCCTTATTTTGGATCCTCGAATCTTTAGTGTAATTAATAAATATAATAAAGTATATATATATAATAAAGTGTATATATATATATATATATAATAAAGTCAAAGTAACAATTAAAGATTCTGTTGGTCAGAGCTTCGTAACACGAGATCGGAAGAGCACACGTCTG
>NW_012066727.1:0-415 GCF_000956235.1 Wasmannia auropunctata | reverse complement strand
GATAAATAATCAAGACATTCGGGTACTTGGGGGGTTGAATGAGTTTATTCCTTATACCATAATAAGATTTTTTATTGCAAATTTAGCGCTGTGTGGGTTTCCCTTTATAGCTGGATTTTATTCAAAAGATTTAATTATAGAAATAATTTATTGTAGTAAAGTAAGTTGCTTTATGTTAATTTTTATTTTATTATCATTGACGTTAACCGTTTCTTATTCAGTGCGATTATTTTATTATATATTTTTTAGGAGGGTTAAATTTTATAGGTATATAAATATCAGAGAAAATTTATTAATAAATTTTTCAATGATAGTTTTAATTACATTAAGAATTATTGTAGGCGGAGTATTAAATTGGTTAATATTTTTTGATTTTTATTTAGTTTATTTAGAGTTTGAAGTAAAAATGATTACT
>NW_012066726.1:0-339 GCF_000956235.1 Wasmannia auropunctata | reverse complement strand
TTTTATCATGAAGTAATTGTTAACGCATTAATTAATACAATTTAAATAACTATTCAGTAAATGTAAATTTCTGTTTAATACATATATATTTATTAAGTATCTCCGGTATATATCAAGAGACACGGTAGTGGCTTGGTGTCAACTAATAACTTGGTGTTTAACTAATATAAATATAAATAAAATATATGTATTTTAATAATAAAATATGTGTATTCTGTTTCATAATCATATATCAATATGTCAAGCCATATATGTATGTATGTCAAGTCATGCCGGGTCTGTTTTAATTACATAAAATCTTGTTTTTTTATTTTAAAAGATCGGAAGAGCACACGTCTG
>NW_012066725.1:0-371 GCF_000956235.1 Wasmannia auropunctata | reverse complement strand
CTCAATCCCTCGGAGTGAAAGATTGCATTTTTAGAGAAAAATTTCTTTGCTTTAGAAGCATTATATACATATCCTCGACTATTCGAAGTGAGAAATTGCATTTTTAGAAACATTTCTATGCTTTATAAAAATTATATACATGTCCTCGGGCCTTCGAAGTAAGAAATAATATTTTTAATCATTCTTATTACTTTTATAATTATATGCATATCCTCGAGTGGTCGAAGTGAGAGATTGCATTTTTTGAAATATTTGTTTGCTTTAAAAATATTATATACGTGTGCTCGAGTCTTCGAAAGAAGAAATTGTATTTTTAGAAATATTTCTTTGCTATAAAAAAATCATATACATATCCTCGAAGTGAGACGTTG
>NW_012066724.1:0-326 GCF_000956235.1 Wasmannia auropunctata | reverse complement strand
GTGACTGGAGTTCAGACGTGTGCTCTTCCGATCTGTGGTGCGAAGCTACCATCCGTGGGATTATGCCTGAACGCCTCTAAGGCCGTATCCTCTCTAGTCAAAGGTGGCAATGATATCTCTAGGAGTCTCGTGAGTCGAAAGGCTCAAAACAATGTGACACTTACCTACTAGGCGGCCGGTCCACGGGCCGGTCGTCGCACGAGCCCGGTTTGCCGTACGGCGCCATCGCCCGTCGTCGGGATCTCACCGCTACGACGGCACGGCGTCAAACGGTCGAACATGAGTTTCGCGAGTTCGAACTGAGTCGACAAGGCACACAGGGGATA
>NW_012066723.1:0-462 GCF_000956235.1 Wasmannia auropunctata | reverse complement strand
GACTGGAGTTCAGACGTGTGCTCTTCCGATCTATGAACGATTACCCTGAACGGTGGATCACTTGGCTCGTGGGTCGATGAAGAACGCAGCTAATTGCGCGTCAACTTGTGAACTGCAGGACACATGAACATCGACATTTCGAACGCACATTGCGGTCCACGGATACAATTCCCGGACCACGCCTGGCTGAGGGTCGTTTTAGTACCAACAGACTGCTTGCGCCCACTCTCGTCGTCGCGCACCCGCCTTAACACTTTGGTGGTGCGCGCGACGATATAGAGAGAGGAGCGTACGAGCGATCGTTGGACGTTCGCCGAGCTGAGCGAGACGCGCTCCCTCCCATCTTTCGGGGCCGTGCTGGCCTCCGAGGAGGAGAGAGGAGCCAGTCTTCCCTGGGCGTCGTCCGAAATGACACAAACGAGTGGGAGAGGAGAACTGAGTCGACAAGGCACACAGGGGATA
>NW_012066722.1:0-390 GCF_000956235.1 Wasmannia auropunctata | reverse complement strand
GTGACTGGAGTTCAGACGTGTGCTCTTCCGATCTCTTTGAGTACGCACGTTCCTCGACGTCTGAGTATCGCATCGTCGATCTAGCGTCAGGGCTGAGCGGCTACGCGCCGCTATCATAGGGAGAATGAGAACAAAAATATACATGATCTTTTTTTAACAAAACCCGACGTTGTGCGTATACTCCTCGGAGTGTACATGCACGTTCGGTGTATAACACATGGGTTTACGTATGTAACGAATGAAGAAGCAGAGTGTCGCCGACCGGCTCGCAAGACCGGCGGCAAGTACCGACACACGCACACGGCTCTCTGTGCTGCGCTCGCTGGCTCTCGAGAAAAACGCACACACGAAGCTCCCTGGTTACTGAGTCGACAAGGCACACAGGGGATA
>NW_012066721.1:0-390 GCF_000956235.1 Wasmannia auropunctata | reverse complement strand
GACTAATAAGTTTGAATCGTAACCCTTGGTCTCTTCAATCGTTACTATTCATAACCTAATGGTTACATCCGTTTGTCAATCGTTACTATTGAGTCACAAATTTTAACTAACAAGGGAACCTCGCGAAGTGTCAAATTCTGATCTTAACGAAACTTTTTATACATGTAGGTTACCTAAATAGATGAATTTAGAAATTAGCAGTTGCGGCCCAAAAACGGTTTAAAGGAATAAAACCACCGCTTATATATAAATTAATTTTTCATTTTTTCGTTATATCTCGAAAACTATTTAAGATATCAAAAAATATTTTATACAAAAGTTTTACAGTAAAATTACCTCTATTCAATAATGTTAATAGAATTTTTCAAAAAAGATCGGAAGAGCACACGT
>NW_012066719.1:0-365 GCF_000956235.1 Wasmannia auropunctata | reverse complement strand
TTGTTTATTTATATAAACAAAATCACCCATGATTTTGAATTATTGCACATCGATTCTTATTCTTGAATGTATAACTGATACCAAACCACAAAAAAGGTTCGAAAATTGAGTGAAAACTACCTCAATTATTGAGAAAATAGTTATGGAAAAGGTGGCATTCCACAATGCCACCGTGCTTGAAAGGGTTAAGCGCACTGAAATATAATAATACTGGAACGCGCACGGCCCATGCCGCCTTTGTTAAGTTAAGAGCTGATCCGAGAGAGAGCATTCAAAGTGGTATCTTTATCCTTTTCCAAACTATACTGCGCATGTGCAATAGACGGTAGTGGGGCTCGTACAGTCTCGTTCTAAGATTAAATACA
>NW_012066718.1:0-498 GCF_000956235.1 Wasmannia auropunctata | reverse complement strand
TTCGAAGTAGAAAAATTGCATTTTTACAGATATTTATATGCTTTAAAAAAATTATACACATAAGCTCGAATTTTCGGAGTGAGTGATTGTTTTTAGAAATATTTATTTGCTTTAATAAAACTATGTGCCGGTCCTCGAGTCTACGAAGTGAGAGATTGCATTTTTAGAAATATTTATTTGCTTTAAAATAATTATATAGATGTCCTCGAGTCTTCGAAGTAACAGATTACATTTTACAGAACTATTCCTTTGCTTTAAAAACATTATATACATGTCCTCGAGTGTTCGAAGTGAGAGATTATATTTATAGAAATTTTTATTGCTTTTCAAAAAATAATATGCATAAAAAATAAAAATAATAAAGATATATACTTCGGGCCCAAAGAAACCCCGCGAGGATATCAAAAACACCAAGAAAGTCGGAATTGTCGCGAGAATCACAGTGTTGAAACATCAGATCGGAAGAGCACACGTCTGAACTCCAGTCACTTAGGCATC
>NW_012066717.1:0-302 GCF_000956235.1 Wasmannia auropunctata | reverse complement strand
TTCAATAAGTAAGATAAGGACATTCCACATATTTGAGTGAGACCAGAAGATATTGTAAGAAGTTCATTTAGAGATACTACTGACACTGAAGAGTCTACTTTATCGACCTTGTACAAATTTGGCCGACCTTTCAGCATCCTCTTAATACATATATATATATATATATAGGATATATATATACCAAGTATATTTTTTCGTTATTAACAGAGACGCTACAGTGTATCCTTTACTGGACGGATAACGACTCTGTAGGAATAAATTATTATTTCTTATAATTATATGGATAATATCGGTAAATGCCT
>NW_012066716.1:0-310 GCF_000956235.1 Wasmannia auropunctata | reverse complement strand
GACGTGTGCTCTTCCGATCTAACATATTCATGCCGAGAACTTGTGAAAAAAAGGCCAATTGGATTGATGTTTCGGAAGGCACCCTTACGGCCGTTAAACAACCCCTAATGCCGATTAAAAATTTCTAACAGCGCCAAAAATGATTTGTAACATTTGGGCTTTGGCACACTACAACATATTCATGCCGAGAGTTTGTGAAAAAATGGCCGATTGGATTGATGTTTCGGAAGGCACCCTTACGGCTGATAAACAACCCCTAGTGCCGATTAAAAATTTCTAACAGCAGATCGGAAGAGCACACGTCTGAACT
>NW_012066715.1:0-455 GCF_000956235.1 Wasmannia auropunctata | reverse complement strand
TATCCCCTGTGTGCCTTGTCGACTCAGTAAAAGCTCGTAGTTGAATCTGTGTCGCACACCGTCGGTTCACCGCTCGCGGTGTTTAACTGGCGTGATGTGGGACGTCCTACCGGTGGGCTTAGCCTCGCGAGGGGCGGCCCAACTAATATCCCGTCGCGGTGCTCTTTACTGAGTGTCGAGTCGGGCCGGTACGTTTACTTTGAACAAATTAGAGTGCTTAAAGCAGGCTATCCTCGCCTGAATACTGCGTGCATGGAATAATGGAATAGGACCTCGGTTCTATTTTGTTGGTTTTCGGAACCCCGAGGTAATGATTAATAGGGACAGATGGGGGCATTCGTATTGCGACGTTAGAGGTGAAATTCTTGGATCGTCGCAAGACGGACAGAAGCGAAAGCATTTGCCAAAAATGTTAGATCGGAAGAGCACACGTCTGAACTCCAGTCACTTCGGCA
>NW_012066714.1:0-351 GCF_000956235.1 Wasmannia auropunctata | reverse complement strand
TCAAACGCTGTAAGTCGCATTTGTATGCGATTTTTATTTACTCCATGGAACTTCGCAAATTTAGTAAAAAAATTTAAATTTGATGCATCTCCATTTGCATCCGTGCAGCTTTGTAAAGAATTCAGTAAGTCATTTAATGAATTATGGATTTCAAAAGTAGAGACTTTAAGATATGAAATGCTTTTTCGATCGTTATGTTACGATAATTTTTGACAAAGTTGCTCTATCTTGAATTTTTAGAAATTATCGATATATTAACGCAGTGTCCGGTCAATTAGTTTGGTGACTGTATATATAACATGTCTATGAATGTACACACACATGCGCAATTAATAACAAACACGAAAATGT
>NW_012066712.1:0-501 GCF_000956235.1 Wasmannia auropunctata | reverse complement strand
TATCCCCTGTGTGCCTTGTCGACTCAGTCACTCCCGGGGCGTCTCGTTCTCATCGCGAGAAGAGGCGCACCCAGAGCGTACACGTTGGGACCCGAAAGATGGTGAACTATGCCTGGTCAGGACGAAGTCAGGGGAAACCCTGATGGAGGTCCGTAGCGATTCTGACGTGCAAATCGATCGTCGGAACTGGGTATAGGGGCGAAAGACTAATCGAACCATCTAGTAGCTGGTTCCCTCCGAAGTTTCCCTCAGGATAGCTGGCACTCGGCCGTTCCGCACGGAACGCGCGCGAGTCTCATCTGGTAAAGCGAATGATTAGAGGCCTTGGGGCCGAAACGACCTCAACCTATTCTCAAACTTTAAATGGGTGAGATCTCTGGCTTTCTTGAACTATGAAGCCACGAGAATCTCTCTATCGGATCAGAGTGCCAAGTGGGCCATTTTTGGTAAGCAGAACTGAGATCGGAAGAGCACACGTCTGAACTCCAGTCACTTAGGCAT
>NW_012066711.1:0-401 GCF_000956235.1 Wasmannia auropunctata | reverse complement strand
ACTGGAGTTCAGACGTGTGCTCTTCCGATCTCATGTTTGACAGCGTTGCGAAAGCACGCAAGATGAACGATTACCCTGAACGGTGGATCACTTGGCTCGTGGGTCGATGAAGAACGCAGCTAATTGCGCGTCAACTTGTGAACTGCAGGACACATGAACATCGACATTTCGAACGCACATTGCGGTCCACGGATACAATTCCCGGACCACGCCTGGCTGAGGGTCGTTTTAGTACCAACAGACTGCTTGCGCCCACTCTCGTCGTCGCGCACCCGCCTTAACACTTTGGTGGTGCGCGCGACGATATAGAGAGAGGAGCGTACGAGCGATCGTTGGACGTTCGCCGAGCTGAGCGAGACGCGCTCCCTCCCATCTTTCGGGGCCGTGCTGGCCTCCGAGAA
>NW_012066709.1:0-356 GCF_000956235.1 Wasmannia auropunctata | reverse complement strand
CTTGCCAGCCCGCTCAGAGATGTGTATAAGAGACAGGGTTGAATGAGTTTATTCCTTATACAATAATAAGATTTTTTATTGCAAATTTAGCGCTGTGTGGGTTTCCCTTTATAGCTGGATTTTATTCAAAAGATTTAATTATAGAAATAATTTATTGTAGTAAAGTAAGTTGATCTATGTTAATTTTTATTTTATTATCATTGACGTTAACCGTTTCTTATTCAGTGCGATTATTTTATTATATCTTTTTTAGGAGGGTTAAATTTTATAGGTATATAAGTATCAGAGAAAATTTATTAATAAATTTTTCAATGGTAGTTTTAATTACATTAAGAATTATTGTAGGCGGGGTATTA
>NW_012066708.1:0-318 GCF_000956235.1 Wasmannia auropunctata | reverse complement strand
TATCCCCTGTGTGCCTTGTCGACTCAGTCCCCGTGCCGGGAGTGGGTAATTTGCGCGCCTGCTGCCTTCCTTGGATGTGGTAGCCGTTTCTCAGGCTCCCTCTCCGGAATCGAACCCTGATTCCCCGTTACCCGTTACAACCATGGTAGGCGCAGAACCTACCATCGACAGTTGATAAGGCAGACATTTGAAAGATGCGTCGCCGGTGCTAGGACCGTGCGATCAGCACAAAGTTATTCAGAGTCACCAAAATAAACGGTGGACGGACGGAGACCGCCCGCCACCAGATCGGAAGAGCACACGTCTGAACTCCAGTCA
>NW_012066707.1:0-521 GCF_000956235.1 Wasmannia auropunctata | reverse complement strand
AGTGACTGGAGTTCAGACGTGTGCTCTTCCGATCTGCTTGACTCTAGTCTGGCACTGTAAGGAGACATGAGAGGTGTAGCATAAGTGGGAGATGGCAACATCGCCGGTGAAATACCACTACTTTCATCGTTTCCTTACTTACTCGGTTGGGCGGAGCGCGTGCCCCGAGGGCTTCGTGCCCCGGCGGTCACGGTGTTCTAGAGCCAAGCGTGTCAGAGTGGCGTGAGGCCTCGGCCGATCGCCGTTTGTACTCCCGCGTGATCCGATTCGAGGACACTGCCAGGCGGGGAGTTTGACTGGGGCGGTACATCTGTCAAAGAATAACGCAGGTGTCCTAAGGCCAGCTCAGCGAGGACAGAAACCTCGCGTAGAGCAAAAGGGCAAAAGCTGGCTTGATCTCGATGTTCAGTACGCATAGAGACTGCGAAAGCACGGCCTATCGATCCTTTTGGCTTGAAGAGTTTTCAGCAAGAGGTGTCAGAAAAGTTACCACAAGATCGGAAGAGCACACGTCTGAACTC
>NW_012066706.1:0-314 GCF_000956235.1 Wasmannia auropunctata | reverse complement strand
CTGCCTTGCCAGCCCGCTCAGAGATGTGTATAAGAGACAGTTATTAGTTTGATGTTAATTAGTGGGAGATGAAATTACATTATGTTTAATAACATTAAAGAAGGGGGTGGAAGGGTAATTATTATTTTATTAATTTTGGCGGCAATTACTAAGAGGGCACAGATTCCTTTTTCATCTTGATTGCCTATGGCTATAGCAGCCCCAACTCCAGTATCTGCGTTGGTTCATTCGTCTACTTTGGTAACTGCTGGTGTTTATTTAATAATTCGATTTAATGAGTATTTAATAAGGAGGGCCCAAAGTGAAAAATTATT
>NW_012066705.1:0-353 GCF_000956235.1 Wasmannia auropunctata | reverse complement strand
TGACTGGAGTTCAGACGTGTGCTCTTCCGATCTTCGAGTTTTCAAAAAGAGAAATTTTTAAAATTATTTATTTCCTTTAATAAAATCATATCCATGTCCTCGAATATTCCAAAAGAGAAATTGCATTTTTAGAAATATTTATAATCTTTAAAAAAATTATATACATAACCTGCAGTCTCCAAAATAAGAGATTGCATTTTTAGAAATATTTTTTTGCTTTAAAAACATAATATACATGTTGTCGAATTTTTCAAATGAGAGATTGCCTTTTTACGAATATCTCTTTGTTTTAAACACATTATACATATATATATATATATATATAACTGAGTCGACAAGGCACACAGGGGATA
>NW_012066703.1:0-530 GCF_000956235.1 Wasmannia auropunctata | reverse complement strand
CAGACGTGTGCTCTTCCGATCTTAGTAGCAAATACTCCAGCGAGGCCCTGGAGGACTGACGTGGAGAAGGGTTTCGTGTGAACAGCCGTTGCACACGAGTCAGTCGATCCTAAGCCCTAGGAGAAATCCTATGTCAATGACGGCGTACTATACTCTAGTGTTGTCCTAGCCAAAATGATCGATTACTGTAAAAAGTAAGAGAGAGATAGAGCGAACGACACACGCCCGTCGGGCGAAAGGGAATCCGGTTCCTATTCCGGAACCCGGCAGCGGAACCGCATACAATTCGGGCCCTCGTAAGAGTGTTCGTCGGGGTAACCCAAAATGACCTGGAGACGCCGTCGGGAGATCCGGGAAGAGTTTTCTTTTCTGTATAAGCGTTCGAGTTCCCTGGAAACCTCTAGCAGGGAGATAGGGTTTGGAACGCGAAGAGCACCGCAGTTGCGGCGGTGTCCGGATCTTCCCCTCGGACCTTGAAAACTCCAGGAGAGGGCCACGTGGAGGTGTCGCGCCGGTTCGACCCATATCCG
>NW_012066701.1:0-304 GCF_000956235.1 Wasmannia auropunctata | reverse complement strand
CTTCGGCAGGTGAGTTGTTACACACTCCTTAGCGGATTCCGACTTCCATGGCCACCGTCCTGCTGTCTTAAGCAACCAACGCCTTTCATGGTGTCCCATGAGCGTCGAGTTGGGCGCCTTAACTCTGCGTTTGGTTCCTCCCACAGCGCCAGTTCTGCTTACCAAAAATGGCCCTCTTGGCACTCTGATCCGATAGAGAGATTCTCGTGGCTTCATAGTTCAAGAAAGCCAGAGATCTCACCCATTTAAAGTTTGAGAATAGGTTGAGGTCGTTTCGGCCCCAAGGCCTCTAATCATTCGCTTT
>NW_012066700.1:0-347 GCF_000956235.1 Wasmannia auropunctata | reverse complement strand
ACTGGAGTTCAGACGTGTGCTCTTCCGATCTGATTATATTTATAGAAATTTTTATTGCTTTTCAAAAAATAATATGCATAAAAAATAAAAATAATAAAGATATATACTTCGGGCCCAAAGAAACCCCGCGAGGATATCAAAAACACCAAGAAAGTCGGAATTGTCGCGAGAATCACAGTGTTGAAACATCGTGAGTGATCCGGTAACCGCGTGGAAGTAATCCGTGGAGCTCGACCCTTACCCAGGGCCCAAAGAAACCCCGCGAGGGAATCAAGGACACCAAGAGAGTCGGAATTCCCGCGAGTCACAGTGTTCAGACACCGTGAATAATCGGAGAAGAGCCAGAA
>NW_012066699.1:0-360 GCF_000956235.1 Wasmannia auropunctata | reverse complement strand
CCAAACAAATGTACACTACTTAAATCAGGTTTTTCCATAGTCCAGAGTTCCACTGGTGTACAATCAACTGCTTCCGTTGGACTCCGATTTAATAAATAAGCTGCTGTACGAGCTGCCGCTCCCCAAAGTGTTTTATCGACATCACCATCTGCTAATAGTGCACGTGTTTTTTCAATAAGCATTCGATTAAGTCGTTCAGCTTTTCCATTTAACTGAGGAGTATAAGGAGTAGAATAGTCTAAAATAATTCCTTTATCATTGCACCAATTTGTCAATTCCTTACTTAGATATTCTCTTCCGTTGTCACTTCTCAATTTTGATACTGGTAGTTGCCATTTTGAGATCGGAAGAGCACACGTC
>NW_012066698.1:0-448 GCF_000956235.1 Wasmannia auropunctata | reverse complement strand
TATAAACGCATATCCGTCCGCCATACCGCTGAATGCAGGCGCGCGGCGAGATACAACTGTCCTACCACTATCGTCAACTATCGGCTAGCAACTACCAGCGGTGGGGCGGTCGTATCTCGCCGCGCGCTTGCATTCAGCGGTAGGCGGACGGATACGCGCTTATTTGTCAATCTTCAAAAATTAATATCTCGTTAACAATTGCGAATTTTGCAAAATGGTAGAGGACTTTTCGATCCAGTTTAATCTGCTCTACCAGCCCACGAGATATTACCGGACACCCTGTATATGTATCACTTAAGAGATCAGTATTTAAAGTATAAAAAGAGATAGCACTTAGGTTTTATTTTTTTAAATTTAAAATACAAAAAGAGATAGTAATACTTTTATTTTGTAAATAAGTAATATACTTATGACTTAGGTAAGGAAAAGATCGGAAGAGCACACGTCT
>NW_012066697.1:0-317 GCF_000956235.1 Wasmannia auropunctata | reverse complement strand
CGTGTGCTCTTCCGATCTAAACAAGAGCCAGATTTAGAAGCCGTCATAATCGACGGTACGATCATTAGAGCCCATCCATGTTCGGCTGGATATACAAAAGATTCAAAGGATCAAGAGGCTTTAGGGCGAAGTAAAGGTGGCTTTACGACTAAAATTCATGCACTTGTTGATGCATTGGGAAATCCTTTAAAATTTATACTTACTCCTGGCCAGAGGAATGAAATTACACAAGCTGAAGTATTAACAAAAAATGTCTATAACTCCATTGTAGTAGCTGATAAGGGTTATGACAGCAATGCTTTTGTGGTCAGCCTTGA
>NW_012066696.1:0-376 GCF_000956235.1 Wasmannia auropunctata | reverse complement strand
GAGTTCAGACGTGTGCTCTTCCGATCTTTTAAACAGTGTCAGAAAATATTTGTTAAATTATGATGAACTAGATGTTTTTAATTTATTTGCGCATAAATATGAACGAATGAATAATTTAAGTAGGTACCTTTGAAATACGGCAATCTTTAGGAGAATATTTTTCGATTTCTAATTAAACAAGATGCATTCGAATTTCTTACAGCTCTTTGTACAAAAATATGAATATATAAAAAAATATAATAGAGCATCAAATGATTTGTACTTATCGATGTAATTCATGTGGTTATACGAAAGTTAATACTGATAATAATGTCTGTCTTTCAATTTCTACTAAGAATTTTGAAGAAGAAAAGTTATAATCTTAATGATTTATTAA
>NW_012066695.1:0-502 GCF_000956235.1 Wasmannia auropunctata | reverse complement strand
GGAGTTCAGACGTGTGCTCTTCCGATCTGTTGACAACGAATATTGAGTTGTGTGCCATTTCGTTATTATGTGCTTCATTGTAAAAATATGATTTGTCTCGTATTTATCAAAATTGTGTCGTATTTATCAAAAATGGATAAAAACTATAGTTATTGTCGAATTTTATAAGTAAAAGTATCTTTCCCATTCCTTTCAACAGCTGTCAAATCGTGAGTTTTTTCTTGTCTGAATAAGCTTCACTTTACATGCCTTTTACGACTATTGACTTTCAGGGGAGAAAAGGATAGTTTTCATCCATTTTTACAAGTTTTCTAAAACGATCTTATTTATTAATTTTATCCAAATCTTCTTTATTTAAAAATGGCACGCAACAAATTTTTACGTGTCATTTCTCGCCGTTTCTTGCTTATGACGTCACGAGTTCATGATATTTCCGCGATGACTAGGCAGGGCTCTTAATAATTAATATATACAAATTAATAAATACATTTTTGCCTATTAA
>NW_012066694.1:0-593 GCF_000956235.1 Wasmannia auropunctata | reverse complement strand
CGTGTGCTCTTCCGATCTGAGAACTATTCAAGATATCAAAAAATGTTTTATACAAAAGTTTTACGACAAAATCATATGTATTCATTTACGTCAATAACATTTTTGAAAAACAATTATTTTTCAAAAAATTTAAAAAAATTTTTGTAAATAGATTTTTTTAAATGATTGCTGTGAATGAAATGAGGTGATTTTACTGTAAAACTTTTGTGTAAAACATTTGCTGATATCTTAAATAGTTTACGAGATATAACGAAAAAAAGAAAAAATTAATTAACATATAAAGGGGGGGGATTTATCCCTTTAAACCGTTTTTGGGTCCCAATTAGTAATTTCTAAATTCATCTATTTAGGTAACCTATATGTTTAAAAAGTTTCGTTATAAGATCAGAATTTAACACTTCGCGAAGTTTCTTTGTTAGTATCTTTCATTATTTCTAGAGGGTCGTACAACAAATGTAATAACCAGGGGTCGGTCGTATTTAAAATAACATTATTTAAAATATGTATTTTAAATAACAAAAAGTAAAAAAATTATTTAGTATTTATTTTTTTAAATAGGTTCATTTATTTTAATTCTGTCTCTTATACACATC
>NW_012066693.1:7479-9434 GCF_000956235.1 Wasmannia auropunctata | reverse complement strand
CTCCTGCTTTGCCATTTATCACGTTTACTAACGCTGTCGCTAGTAAAACTTGTTGTCCTTGAATTGACTGCTGCGTTGTTTACAGTTACCGAGCTTGTATTTTCTGCACTGTGGATCTTCTTGCTCTTGACCTCTGGATCTGACTGACTTTTTGACATCTGCTCCAGGTGCAACAATGTATTGTGACGCTTGCTACACTTGCGGCATGTTCCGGCCGTACATTCTTTTGCTAAATGAGAAGCGACTTTTAAACAGTTCAAACATAGTTTGTGCGACCTTGCTTCTCGTACTCGTTGCTCCACGTCAAGATCCAAAAAGTCCTTGCATTTGTAAATCGCATGATTTTCTTTTTTACAGAATCCGCACGTGCCTTTAGTAGTCGTTACATGCGCTGTAGTACTCTTGTTGTGTGCTGTTTTTTCTTTGGACGATGAATCAGACAACTTTTCTTTGGATGTACGTGACGCTGCCTCTAGCGCCCTGCAACGTTGATTTAAGAAATTAATTAGTTGTTCGAAGCTTGGCATCCTACCTCGCTCTATTGTTGTTTCCCATTCTCGATACGTCAATTGATCTAGTTTGTTCGTTACGAGATGTATCACCAAGTCATCCCAGTATTCTGTAGGTCTCTTGAGAGCCTTAAGCGCACGAATGTGTTTTAACACTGTGTCCAGCAGTTTTCGTAATGTAGCGTGACTATCCTTGCTCATGGTTGGCAATTCAAATAACGCCCTTACATGTTTACTGACAATAAGTCCTGGATCGTCGTACCTGTCTCTTAACATTCGCCAGGCTTCTCTGTAGTTGTCCGCCGTGGCTTCGAGGGAACTTATCACGTCATACGCTTCACCTTTGAGCGATGACAGCAAGTATTGCATCTTCTGCACATCAGGTAGTGCTGCGTTCTGATCTATCATACTGTTAAACATGTTATAATATGATACCCATTCTTCATATTTGCCAGAGAATGTAGGCATGCTTACACGAGGCAATTTTAAACTATCATTTGCCAGGCTGGTTCCATGTGTCATTGGAGTGCCTTCTCTTACCTGCTGATCCTGAATGGATAATGGGCGAGTCAATAGTAATCTTTCTTCAATTAATGTTTCAAACGCTGTCACTATCGCGAAGTATTTTTCCTCGAATATTGCCCTTTCGTCACTCTCCAACGTACTTGCTTCCTCCTCGAATTCGATAGACTCAATACTTGACTGTACCTGCTGGAACTCGTCCCACATGCCATTGAATTTATTCAGTCGTGCACGCAGCTCGATGACCGTTGCACGTTGGACATCTCTGCTGTCTATGTATGACTGCGCTCTTGTGCATTGCGCCTTTATTGTTGCGCGCCGTTGCTTTAATTTTTTGATTTCTTCTTGTGACATGATGTGTCACCGATACACACTTTAATCCGGTGAAATAACCGCTCGCGATCGCAACGAAACAAGGTTAGTCGCTATGACGATCGACGGTTCTTGAACGCTCTTCTTTCAGGGGTTATGTTACCTACGTCGCCTGCTCGTATACTGCTGTATTGCTGCTTGTGCACTGTATGTGTGCTTGTTTTGCGAAATTGGCTCTTAGACGTGTACCTTGAGATGATTTCGGTTGTAAATTAAGGCTGCGATGGCTTCGCACCTTTGTGTATGTCACTATTCTCGATGTGATTTTTCGAATCTAGCTAGCAGAGACTAGATCCGGCTCGAAGGACCAAATTATGTTCGTACTATTCTGTTGAATGAATGCACTTCGATAGCTTGTATAAACGATGTATATTTATTGTACTTCTTTACAACCGCTCTTAAAACCGTTAACTCACTTCTTCTTCTCGCCTATATTGATACACTGAAGAAAACGCCCTCTCTACACAACGCCATCTCTAAGCGAGGCCCTATTACTGAGACATCGCGTGGCGCGAAACTAAACGCAGTTATAATATGCACGCACAGGAGCAA
>NW_012066693.1:0-400 GCF_000956235.1 Wasmannia auropunctata | reverse complement strand
GCCAAGTATATTTTTTCGTTATTAACAGAGACGCTACAGAGTATCCTTTACTGGACGGAAAACGACTCTGTAGGAATAAATTATTATTTCTTTTAATTATTTGGGTAATATCGGTAAATGCCTAATTTTGCGAAAAAATCTATGTTTTTCTAATCACAATACTGTAACAGCGATATTCATAAGTGCATTTGATGCATAAGCGCATAAAGTGTATGCATTTTTTGCCCGATATTATGTCATTCAGATTCGTCGTCGTCGCCGTCGCCGTCGTCGTCGCTAAATTTTCGTTAAAATTTCAATGTTGTATGGTCTCTTTGGTCTGCTATATCGTTATCGTCGTCTTCTTCGCAAAATTTCAATCTTGTCCCTTTTTTCAATCTTATCCTTCGTCTCTCTCCTG
>NW_012066692.1:0-669 GCF_000956235.1 Wasmannia auropunctata | reverse complement strand
CGTGTGCTCTTCCGATCTGCTCAACAAAAAAGCAAATTAAAGGTAAAGATTCACTCTTTCGAAAGCAGTAAACTGCATTTGTGTGCGATTTTTAGTTTATGCCATGAAACCTTTTAAATTTAATACACATTTTTGGAGATTTGACGTATTTTCATTTGGACCTATGTAATTCCATAAAAAATCAATAGGATTGTTTTCTAAAGTATTGATTTGAAAAGTAGAGATTTCAAGCTGTAAAATGCTTTTTTAAACATCTCGATATGATCATTTTTTATGAAATTACACTCATTTGAAACTTGTCTATTTAAAAATTACAGAATACATATGCCAAAAATAAAAGATCACCTTACTTTACCATCCAAAAATAGACAAAATTCAAGAGTGTTACTTCGTCAAAAATGATCGTATCGAGATGATCAAAAAAGCATTTTACAGCTTGAAATCTCTACTTTCCAAATTGAAGTAAAAAGGACCATTTTTGCTTTAAATGTTGAATAACTCGGTGAAAAAAAAATCGTACAACGCTCAACAAAAAAGCAAATTAAAGGTAAAGATTCACTCTTTCGAAAGCTGTAAACTGCATTTGCATGCGATTTTAATTCGCGCCATGGAACTTGTCAAAGTTTGTAAAAAATTTTGAGATTCGTCGGGTCTTCTTTTCTATCCGTA
>NW_012066691.1:0-352 GCF_000956235.1 Wasmannia auropunctata | reverse complement strand
AGAAGGTGCGGAATTTGCAGAAGGGCAGGTAATGTGTAAAAAAACTTGTCTTTGGTCATATTCTCTTTTCTCTCTGTTTCCCATTAATTTTTTTTAAATATCACCATTTTTATTGTTCTCAATTATTGTAATCTAAATTGTACATATTATTTTACATTTTGTCATGTTCTTTTACAGGTCATACGAGGAACAATTGTCCTGATGCATGAAAATGCGGAATTTGCAGAAAAAAAGTAATGTGTAAAGAACTTATCTTTGGTCACAATTTCGTTTCTCTCTGTCTCCCATTAATTTTTTTTTTAATATCACCATTATTGTAATCTAAATTATACATATTATAGATCGGAAGAGC
>NW_012066689.1:0-325 GCF_000956235.1 Wasmannia auropunctata | reverse complement strand
TGTATTTGTTTAACGATCCTTTTCTTTTCTCGTTGTTGTAGATCGCTTGGAGAGTGCCTCACAACCATGAATCTCGACGTATTTTTATTATTCTTATTATTTATGCCTTTCTCTACTTTTTCTGTTTTATTATTTTTGACATTATATAAATTTTTACAATACAGTGTTATTTGAAATGCGTGACCTATTTGTTCCTATCCCTTAGATCTAGTTTATGGCGCAATTTACACGTCGCGCGTTACAATATTTTTTGTTTTAAGTTTCTCTGAATAATTTTAATCTGTTCACGTGCACCACGGTTAGTTTGCGCTTTACTCGTATATTA
>NW_012066688.1:0-570 GCF_000956235.1 Wasmannia auropunctata | reverse complement strand
GTGACTGGAGTTCAGACGTGTGCTCTTCCGATCTGCTCCACCAACTAAGAACGGCCATGCACCACCACCCACCGAATCAAGAAAGAGCTATCAATCTGTCAATCCTTCCGGTGTCTGGGCCTGGTGAGGTTTCCCGTGTTGAGTCAAATTAAGCCGCAGGCTCCACTCCTGGTGGTGCCCTTCCGTCAATTCCTTTAAGTTTCAGCTTTGCAACCATACTTCCCCCGGAACCCAAAAGCTTTGGTTTCCCGGAAGCTGCCCGCCGAGTCATCGGAGGAACTTCGGCGGATCGCTAGCTGGCATCGTTTATGGTTAGAACTTAGGGCGGTATCTGATCGCCTTCGAACCTCTAACTTTCGTTCTTGATTAATGAAAACATTTTTGGCAAATGCTTTCGCTTCTGTCCGTCTTGCGACGATCCAAGAAGTTCACCTCTAACGTCGCAATACGAATGCCCCCATCTGTCCCTATTAATCATTACCTCGGGGTTCCGAAAACCAACAAAATAGAACCGAGGTCCTATTCCATTATTCCATGCACGCAGTATTCAGGCGAGGATAGCCTGCTTTA
>NW_012066687.1:0-425 GCF_000956235.1 Wasmannia auropunctata | reverse complement strand
CCGATCTATTTTCAGGGTAAATTTTAAAAGAAATAATTCTCTCCGTGTTGGAAGGGACGATATCTAAAGATATCCAAAAACTTAACAATTATAGTTCACATGTTTTGAAATAAACTCTAAATAATTTATTCATTGCATTTTGGATATTCTTTAATGAGTGAATTATTACCGTGAATTGTAATCCAGTATATTTACGTATACGAATAGAGTATACGAATAGAGTATACGAATAGAGTATTCAAATTTTAAAAGAAAGCTTTGTAGATTAATAAATCTTATAATAATGCAATGATGATTATATTTAAAAAATTACATAACTTTCTTAAAGAATTATACAATAAAAAGTAAAAATTATCTGATGATGGTTGATCCGTCGAGCATCGTCGTCCGATGACTTATTTCTGCTTTTAGATTCTTTTATTTCA
>NW_012066686.1:0-304 GCF_000956235.1 Wasmannia auropunctata | reverse complement strand
CTCTTCCGATCTATGTTGAATAACTCGGTGAAAAAAAATCGTACAATGCTCAACAAAAACGAAAATTAAAAGTAAAGATACACTCTTTCGAAAGCAGTAAACTGCATTTGTGTGCGATTTCTAGTTTATGCCATAAAACCTTTTAAATTTAGTACTACATTTTTAGAGATTTGACGCATTTTCATTTGGACCTATGTAATTCTATAAAAATAATAGGATCCTTTTCTAAAGTGTCGATCTGAAAAGTAGATATTTCAAGCTGTAAAATGCTTTTTTGAACATCTCGATACGATCATTTTTGACG
>NW_012066685.1:0-593 GCF_000956235.1 Wasmannia auropunctata | reverse complement strand
AGTGACTGGAGTTCAGACGTGTGCTCTTCCGATCTGTGGCGACGGATACCGGTCGGCGACGCTACTGCTTTGGGTACTCTTAGGACCCGTCTTGAAACACGGACCAAGGAGTCTAACATGTACGCGAGTCATTGGGACTCAGCGGATACCTAAAGGCGCAATGAAAGTGAAGGTCGGCCCTGGTTGTCGACCGAGGGAGGATGGGCCGCGTCGCGATGCGGCTCCGCACTCCCGGGGCGTCTCGTTCTCATCGCGAGAAGAGGCGCACCCAGAGCGTACACGTTGGGACCCGAAAGATGGTGAACTATGCCTGGTCAGGACGAAGTCAGGGGAAACCCTGATGGAGGTCCGTAGCGATTCTGACGTGCAAATCGATCGTCGGAACTGGGTATAGGGGCGAAAGACTAATCGAACCATCTAGTAGCTGGTTCCCTCCGAAGTTTCCCTCAGGATAGCTGGCACTCGGCCGTTCGCACGGAACGCGCGCGAGTCTCATCTGGTAAAGCGAATGATTAGAGGCCTTGGGGCCGAAACGACCTCAACCTATTCTCAAACTTTAAATGGGTGAGATCTCTGGCTTTCTTGAACTATGA